>NC_051161.1:156513942-156592871 GCF_013339745.2 Dermacentor silvarum
GGGGGGGGCCGGCTTTTACTCTGCCAACAAATGCGTTCTGTAATTTGCGCTTGTGCCGGCTGTCGGGGTTGTCGCACGCACCGTATCTTGAAAGCGATCTCCACACGGCTCTTACCTTTGTATGCGCTGTGCTTACGCCGCTCAGTTTTCTGTTGAAGCGATAGACCGCACGAACCTTCGCTCGCTGCCCTTCGCTCGCTGTGGCGGCCGCGCTTCCCCACGAATAGCAAGAAAAGCACCTCCGTGTCACTCTTCGCGCCCAGTCGCAGCCTCCGCGCTGTCCGATGCCGCGTCCGCGCCTCTGCACCAAAAGAGAAAGGGAGAAAGCGCGTGACTGTGCGCTGTTCTCTTTCGCGGCTGTCGGATGGGGCGGCGTTTATTCGTATCAACCGACGCGGGTCGAAAATGGATTCGTAACAACCGTTCTCTAGCACGTTGCAAAGTAATGGGGCTCGGCCGGGACCACAGAAAAATTCGTATCATCCGGAAATTCGTATTAGCCGTGATCGTATCATTGAGATTCCACTGTACCAAGAAAAAGTGTATGGGAGGACGGCTGTTACAGCAATTCAATGGTAGAACATCGCATGCGTAATGTGAAAATGTGTGTTCGAATCCCACCTGCGTTTTCTTTCACTTTCATTTCCCATTTTGCATATTATTTTGACATTTCAGTTATTGAACAGTTAATTTCCTCCTGTGCTTTCTCTGGCTTCATTGCCTGTTGGCATCATGTGAGTATAGCTAACAAAAAGATAGAGCTCTTCCTGTTTTTGCCTATTCTCTCACTCGGTAGTAATTAAGTTAAATGGATCTAAAATAAGTTTGCCAATCAAGTAGAGAACAAGTAGGGCCATGGAACAACTCTCTTCCTGCAGAACTTTGCCCTCGCTGGACTAGCGTCCAGTAGCGAGAGCTCCTCGGACTCTGAGGTTGAGGAGTCTGACTCCGAAGCGGAGGAAGCCAGTCCGGCCATTCAAGTGAGGCCCACCCGGAGAGCAGTCCGTCGAGGCACGGCCACCGGCCCCACCCTCATCAAGGAGCTCCCACAGGTGGACAGTCAGCCACGGGCCGATCATTCGTAAATGTCTGTTTTTCAAAGCTGGCCCTTGTTTTCTCTCTCGACTGACACTTGCGGTGCTTCTTGAAAGCCCGCAATACTGCGTCTTGTACTATGATGCAGAAGGCTCATAAATGGCGCCCTGTAAATGTCCACATTTGGTTGTCACGTTTGAGTTACTGTATTGACTCCAAACTCTGAACAATGAATTCAAGAAAGAGAGTATGGATATATTTTTGAACTTTGATCAAAATCATTCATACTAAAAACATGACGAAGAAGTCTCCCATTAAGAAAGCAATGATTCGAGCTTAGCTGTTTTGAGCTGTCACGACAATCGTACATCAGTGTGTACAATCTTACATTGGATGGTGTTGGCCATCTCGAGCAGCATGTCCATGCTGTAGTTTGATGATGTAAAAACAATTGCGTTAACTCTTAATAGCTCTTTTTTGCTGACGTTTTTCTTTCTTTTTTTTTTCTGTGTGATAGCTGCACACCAAAATTGCGCACAATTATTTTGGCAAAAAAAATTGTGGTTATTATGTCAGCAGTATTTCTTCTTACGGTGAGACAGCCACAAAGCATTTAGCTTGCTCAGAAGATGAGAAATTAACGTAAATTGAGTCTGTAAAATGAATAATTTGCATCCGCAAGACAAGGTACTACGGAATCTGTTAAAAAGGTGCCAAAGAACATAGCATTTAAGTGCTTGTGTAGCCCTTTGTGCTCCTTATTTGTGGTCATTTGAGTTTTTTTTTGTATGAAATAAACTTTATTTTACAAAGTATAGGGGACAGCAGGTGTTATAGCAGGTGAAAGCTACAGTGTTGTAGCTTGAGTGGGCCTGTGATCCCGCATATTAGCGTGACAGCTTGCACTCAAACACAAGATTTTAGAGTTTCAATGTAAACAAAAAAAAAGACAAAAAAAGAACTTAAACACACTTACAATCACAGAAATAACAGACGAAGCTCAAAAATCTACGCACTGACATTTACAAATTGCGTCTTCAACTAGCTAATTGGTAAGGCAAGCACATAGCATTTAATTGAGCACTATCTATTCAAAAGAACTGGCACAAGAAACCATAATTGTTACGGTTACGAGGAACTGCCCATTCTTCAGCACTCCTTGTTAAAACAAGTTTTTCTTCATGCTCAAGTCTAGCAACAGATTTGAAGTGACTGGACACTTCAGGTGGTGAAAACCTAAGGTAATATAGTATTTGGTATTGAAACATATTAAAAGCAGCTATGTTATTATAGTGGAGAAAGAAAGGATGTGTGTGTGTGCCGTGTAACTCATTCCAGTGATATGCCTGACTGCTTTTTCTTTTTTGCAGTGTGAGTAGATTAGTTAGGTTCAATTCAATTCAATTTTATTTATAAGTAAATTAGCACAAAAACAGTAGTATACAGGAAGGGGTCCCAAAGTAAAAACTGCAGGCGGGACTCCTTACGATGAATTAAAATTACGAGAAATAAAACGAACGTAACAATGCATAGGTGAAAAATTAATAAGCGGATGAAAGGCGAAATAAGTACAGTGATATCATGCATAAACATAATAAAAACAAGTTACAAAAATAAAAGGAGTACAAAAAATACAAAAGAAAACCGACACAAAAAAAAAAATACCATGGCATAACATGTTAGCACAATAATTTGGATAAGTAGACGTAGACATTCATAGACAATATCAAGTTAATTAGGACAGTAATTTTTTTATTCAAATAGGTAGTCCTTCAATTGAGATTCAAATATGGAAAGGAAGTTGCATTGTTTTAAGTCGGTAGGCAGGGAGTTCCATATGATTTAGCATGAAAAAGAAGTTTTTTTCCATAGTTAGTGTGTACCTTAGGCAAAAGTAGATAGCCCTTAACAGAAAAACGGGTGCAGTTAGCATTAACCAATACGATGAGAAACTTTGAAAAATAATAGACAAAGATAATAGTAATAAGATAGGGATAAAGGTAGTACGCCATTGTTAATAGAGAGCAGGAGTGAGTGAGATTGTAGAGGTGCAAAAGAAATAATACGAATAGCTTGTTTTTGAAGGGTTAGGAGAGGTGATAGATGGATATTATAGTTGCGGCCCCAGGTTCGTTTTGAAGTTCCCCAAACCAGATGCGATTGTGCTTCAGAACTTGAGCTACCGTATTCAAATATAAGGCAGTGACGATTATAAGGCGAGGGGGGAGGGGAGTTGACCCAAAAAAAAGAAAAAGTTTGCCCACTAGTCTAAAGCGAAAGAATCCGCTAGAAAATTGATTTCAATTCCCACCTTCGAAAGGGCAAAGGGCAACTGTATAAGCACGTAGACCAGAAAACCATGGCCAGACGGCGCTGCTGCGCCTCCTGACAGAGCCCCCAATGTGGAAATGCCAAGCAGCGTGGTCGCGCTGTGGCGCAGTCTCTGCTTTGTTTACATTGTTTTGCCCGCACTTTCCTTCGTTGCTCGTGCTTGCACCGCTCCGTTCTCAACGACGGCAGATCGCCTGCTTGCGGAACAGCGATGCAAAGATTGTAATGTGGTTTCGAGAAGGTTGCTGACAGCTTTTTCCGTGGTGGCAACCTCAAGGGAGCGTTTGCTTCCAAACATGTATGGCATTGAGCATATTGTGGATGGTGATGCGACAGTGAAAGCCAAGTGTGTGTCACTGGTGTCCGATAAGATCGTATACGACGTCGAGTTGGAGGTACAGTAGCCAACGGATAATTTGGACTTCGCGGGGATTGCGAAATAGTCCTATTTATCAAATGTCCGAAAAAACAAATTTGGCAAGAAAACAATTGTTTGTTTTCTTGTTGCAGCACCTGAGGTGGAAAAAGACTTCAATGCCTTGTTGAACGGTATTCCGCTTACGTAGATCCAAATCTGCTTGAATTTGGGCAAGCGTCATGTCCTCACTGAAGTACGACGAAAGCACCGCGAGGGCTCGTGCAAGGTCCCCATTCGATGGCCCCACAGAACACAGTGCGCTCTCCTTAGAGTCACAGTCATCTTCCATGGGCACGAGTACTTGATTAACAATTTCCTCGTCGTTAAGTTCGGCACAGGACACCGTGGCACTGTCCACATCAGCGAAGTTTCCAAAGTTCACTGTGGCAAACGAGCTTGCGTTGGAATCAGCACGCCGCTGCTTTACAGGTCTTCAATCAGCTCGTCTCCGCTCACGTCTGGCATACTAGCAGGCAGTTCAGGTGCAGGGTCCTGCGTTCCAGCGTCCGACTCAACACTGAGTCCAGCGTCCTGCGTGATGGAAATGGCAGTGGATTGTGCCTGCCGTCAGTGCCTTCCAGGCATCAGCAAGAATGTGAACAGCTGACAACAAGTCCACACTGTAACGTTTGCCACTGTCGGTGCACAGCACCATGCGATGTAGCAGGCGTGATCGGTAGAACACTTTCAGGTTCTTGATGATGCCCTGCTCCATGGGCTGGAGGACACTCCTGTTCATCATCATCACTGTTAGCTTATAGACCTTTTCATCGGGCGAGGAGGAAAGGGCGTGCGACGAGCCTTTCCTCCTCTCTGGCTTGTGCGAGCCGGCGCAGCGCGGCTTGAATGTGTTGCCGGTCGCGCTCTGCGGAACCTTTCGGAGGTGTTTTCGCTAGTTCTGAGTGCAATATATGGGAAGTCGGTTCTTAAGAGGTCGTTGAACAACCACTGTGTATCCTTTAGGTGCAGCAGTAGCTACAGTATCTAGAAATTTCTCTTGGATGTGCAAAAATGCGACGCACCTCATCAGCTGCGGTGTGTGTATGTGTTGTGAACTATGTTGGATGTATCGGTTTTCAGTCGACGAAGAGTTGTTGTAAAACATTTGCGTCAGCCACTGGCATCATTCTCACGCATTTTAAGTCTAGTAGACTTCAAATCACTATGTCTATGTTAGCCTCCCATAAGAGGCTGAAGGCTTTGCTCAACACAGCGAGCACTGCAGTTGGCAAGCCAACATGATACACACATTTGCTTCTTGCTTGGATCGGCATTGCCTCTTTTGCCCTGTAAGGCACAATATACAAAGGGGATCGCATAAAGAGAATCCAACAGCTATTTGTAAGGACACAATTTCCGTAACGTGGGTGAATACAGTCGATGTCCGATTTCCCGGACCCTCAAGGGACCGCTAAACGTCCGGAAAATCAGGCAGTCCGGAAAAACGAATGCACGTGAAAACGCACCTTTTTGGTAGGTATTTTTCGCTGACGGAGAGGGTCACGGCCGGAGTACAAGATTCCCATTGCTGTTCAGCCAATGCATCGTTTAGGTGGCTCTGAAAAGAGCCGTTTATAAAAATAAAAAAAAATACGACGTGGCCAGCGCTACCTCATAGGTCAGCACTTGGGCGCAAAGAAGTCGCGTATTTTATTTTGCACGGTCCGCTTGCCCGCGATCATGTCTGCCTCAATTTCAGTCAACGTCATGTTGCCGCTGTACACCGATGACAGTGTCATCAGTGCTCGCGTCAACTCCGAGCTCGGCTGTGTAGGAGCAGGCTCTTCATTCTCGGTGTCGGAGTCGTCGGAATCCTCCGTAACTTGACGAATGATTTCGTCATCGGTCAACTCCGCACATAGCTCGAGGTCTTTGTCAGCGTAGGCGAAGCCCTCAAAGGTTATCCCGGCTGGAATCGATACGCCGGCAGCGCGCAGATCGTCGAAGGCAACGTCCGCGGATGGCAGTTCGTCACACATGCGGTCCACTTGGGGCGAGACGGCCGTCTCGGCGTCGAGTGTGAAGCCCGCGTGGCGAAAACAGTTCCGCAGAGTCTCTTGCGTAACCGCCTTCCACGATTCCGCTAGCATGTTGATGGCAGGCCTGAGGTCAACAGCGTAGCTTTTCCCGCTGTCGGAGCAGAGCACCATGCGGCTGAGCACGCGTGATTTGTAATGATGCTTCAAGTTACGAATCACGCCTTGGTCCATCGGCTGCAGGATTGCTGTGATGTTCGGCGGCAGAAATTCAATCTGTACAGCCTTTAGGTCCTTGATGTGGCCATGCGCAGCGCAGTTATCCACAAACAGCAGAACTCTTCGATTTTGCTGCTCGAACCTTCTGTCCAGCTTGCGCACGTACGCTTCGAATAGCTGCTGCGTTACCCACGCCTTCTTGTTAGCTTCATAGAGAACAGGCAGAGTTACTGCCCCCTTGAAACATCTTGGATGCTTCGACTTGCCTATTACTAGTAACGGAAGCTTTTCGCTGCCTGACATGTTGCTGCCAACGAGGACAGTGAGCCGCTCCTTGCTGTGCTTGCCGCCGTGGCAGGGGTCACCGGCAAATGCAAGCGTTTTCTCTGGCAGCAGCTTGTAAAACAGTCCAGTTTCGTCGCAGTTGAAAATATCAATAGGTGGAAACTGCTGAAGCAAGGACTGCAGCTTTCCATCCCGATATTCGGCGACAACGGAATCTTCGACGGCGCCGCTTTCTCCGCACATCTTCTTGAACTTCAAGTCATTGCGGCTCTTGAAATTGCGAAGCCATCCATCGCTGCACTTGAAGTCCTTCACGTTCATCTGAAGCGCGAAAACCTCCGCCTTCTGCTTCAGGATGTTGCCTGACATCGGGATTTTCTTAGCGATCATGGCACTGAGCCACACGAGGAGTGCTTCCTTGAGCTGCGGGTAAACACCCTGACTCGCATTCTTCTTTCCAGCCCCGGTTGATTTGGCAGCCACTTCCAAGATCTTCGCCTTGTTTTTGATGAAGTCCGAAACAGTTTGCTTCGAAATTCCGAACTCCCTCCCCACCTCTGCCTGTGACCGACCGCTTTGGACTTGTTCAATGATGGCGGCTTTCTTCTCCATCGTGAGCCTACGAGGGGGCTTTGTGCGCTTCGAAGGCGCGGATGAAGATGAAGGAGCAGTCGGTGCCATCGCTGTAAACGGCGAATCCGCTCGACGAAAAGCGCAGCACGAAACAGCTAGGAACTCGGTGGATGCTGAAGGTCAGGAAACGTGATCACTGAAGATAGCGCGCAGCAGCAAACGATCAACTGCAGATACGACCGCAGAGCTGGCAGAGCTGACAAAACAACACGTGAACGAACACAGTGAGGTTTGGCTTGGCTAAGCTACGGCTGGCAACGGATTGACACGTGCGGTTTCGAGGTTACGGCAGCCGCGGCGCGGTGTGGCGGTGCTGCTGGCCACACCTGCGATGCGAGTATGGTGGGTTCGAGGATATCAAAACAACCAAAATGGCGGCGTCGGTGGTGACTTTGGGTCGGCGGTTAACAGTAAAAAGTCCGGGAAATCGGATGGCGAAGGCTATAAGCGTCCGGAATTTCGGACTTTTTAATACATTGACTCTATGGGGAACTTGACGGTGCCACAGATGAGTCCGGGAAATCGGATGTCGACTGTACGTCGTAAATGACTGAACTTGGGAGACTGAAAAGAAAAGAAAAAGAAAAGAGTTCATATGTCCTTCTTTTGCGGCAAAATAAAATTGAACGCGGGATAGCGACGCAATAAGACTCCACATGGTCGTGCCGCATGCTTGGACCACTTGGACCATACGCTATATAGAACAAACAGATCTATAACACAGCATTTAGTACTGCCTCGGGCGCTTGCACAGTCTGCAGCCGGGGCGTTCGACCACTCGAAAAGTATTATTCACACTGTACGGCATGCGGTTAATATTAACCAAACTATTTTATTTGTAGGCGGAAACCTTGCCCAGCAAACAAGGCAGTCGCCCAGTGTATCTACACATAACATCTTGAATGCTTGTCAAAGTAAACAGCACGACTTAATCTCCAGCAGAACGGTACTCACGCTGTTATATAGACCGTCAAATGTTTCATAACTATTTGTTGCAGCTAAACCAGAGCTTAGAATTACAGTGCTGTGAATGCTGCAGTAAGGTATCATTCGTGAAACGAATTTTCAGAAATACCTAACTGATATCCGAGGCTGATTGTAAGCTCAAACAAACACGCACACCTCGTGCTGGAGTAACACCAGCAGTTACTCCAGCCGCTTAATTACTTCAGACTTAAATTCCTTCACTACTCCTCACAGGACTGTTCGTCACGTAGAAGACGCCATTTCATGCTAAATAGACCGCACGAGTGCGAAAAATTCCACCAGAAACTGCCGCTGAGCGTATACCACAGCATAGAACACGGGCGTTCGCCCAAGCCAGCATGCCAACTGCCCATAGATGGCGCCACTGCCTACGCAATGGCGGTGCGCATGAAAAAATTGTCTATATTTATGTCTACTGCAGGATGAAGGCCTCTCCCTGTGATCGCCAATTACCCCTGTCTTGCGTTAGCGGATTTCAACCTTGTGCCTGCAAATTTCCTAGCTTCATCACCCCACCTAGTTTTCTGCCGTCCTTGACTGTGTATGGCTTGAACCTTAAACAATTACGACGGGGACGTGGAGAAATTAATAGAAGTCTTGAAAAACAAATACTTCAAGACGGAGAAGAGCAAGTATCGGCCAGGAGCATACCGAGGCCTCCCCAACGAGAAATTGGACAAGCCCTTTACGGGCCCGGAACTAAGAACAGCCGTAGCAGAGAGCAACCACAAAAGTGCTGCGGGGCCGGACGCCATCACGTACCGACTACTGAACAACTTGAGCGACAGAGCGAGAGCAGAGCTCCTCAGGCACATGAATGAGACCTGGGAAAGCGGCAAACTGCCAAGAAGCTGGAAGGAGGCAGAGGTTAGGTTCATCCCAAAACCGGGAAAAGCCCCGCACATCGACAACTTGAGACCCATCTCCCTCACGTCCTGCGTGGGCAAGGTGATGGAAAGGATGGTGTTAAATAAACTACAGAGACACTTGCACAGAACCAACCAAATGCCGGACACCATGTTTGGTTTCTGAAAGCACCTGAGCACGCAGGACGTGCTCATACAGATCAAAGAGGAGGTCATGAAACAGGCCACGAGGCATTCGCCACGCGCCATATTGGCGCTTGACCTCAAGGGAGCGTTTGACAACGTCTCCCACGTTAGCATCCTGACCAACCTCCAGAGCACTGGCTGTGGAGAACTGGCGTATAACTACGTTCGAGGTTTCCTAACAGATCGCAAAGCAAGAATCAGAGTGGGGGAGGAAGTATCCCCGCTTATCGAGTTGGGCAGTAGGGGGACCCCTCAAGGCTCGGTCCTTTCGCCCCTGTTGTTCAACATGGCACTCCTGCACCTGCCCAAGGCGCTCGAAGCGATTGAAGGCTTGGGCTCTACGCTGATGACGTCTTGCTCTGGACGACGAAGACTGGATCCCACGGATGGATGCAAGACACGCTGCAGACGGCGGCGGAAGTGGTGGACAAATATGCCAAGGAATGCGGCCTAAGATGCTCGCCACAGAAGTCGGAACTGGTGGTAGTACGACAACGGGCGCCGAAAAGACTCGAGGAAGATATTAAAGTGGTTCTAGACGGAGAAGACATTTTGCCGGGCCCCACTGTCAAGATCCTGGGACTGGTGATACAAGCAAACAACAAGGCGGAAGCGTCTGTGAGAAAGCTAAAGCACACAACGGAGCAAGTACTGCACATGCTCTGCAGAGTGGCGAGGAGACGCAGAGGAATGAAAGAGAACGACACCCTGAGGCTCGTACAGGCCTTCGTGATTTCCCGAATATGTACGTGGCACCGTATCTCCTGCTGAGCACGGTCGAAAGGAACCAGATCGACGTGATAATCCGAAAAGCAATCAAGCAAGCCATCGGAGTCCCGATAAGTGCCTCCACGGACAAACTCATGAGGTTGGGCCTGCATAACACGGTAGACGAACTGATCGAGGGCCACCTCTCCAGCCAGAAGCATCGCCTAAGTCAAACGAAGGCCGGCAGAAGAGTCCTGAAGAAGATCGGCTGGGAGGAGACGAGACAGACGGAGTGAGGACAACTACCAGACGTCTGGCTAGAAGCAATCAAGGTAAAACCACTCCCCAAGAACATGAGCCCAGCACACCACAGCGGCAGACGGGAGGCCAGAGCAAAAGCTTACAACAGGCTGCTGGCTGGGCAGAACGGGGTAATCTTCACAGACGCCTCCCAAGACAGAGAAAAAAGCTGGGCGACCGTAACGGTGACAACCACAGAAAAGCTGCTAACGTGCGCGACGGTAAAAACAAACGATGTTGACGAAGCAGAAGAGCTGGCAATTGCCCTGGCCCTCACTACACAAGGCAAGACCAGAGTGGTCACAGACTCGCAACAAGCGTATAGGAGCTTCCAGTCGGGCTGGGTGTCCCAGTTGGTGCTTCGGGCGCTCAAAGGCAAGGAACCCCCGAAAGGGGAGGAGATAGAATTAATCTGGGTTCCGGCCCACTCCGCAGTGGAGGGCAGCAGGCCCGAGCGCTATCTCACCGAGCCTCAGCCGCGGAGAGGGAAGAGGAGGACACAAAGAGCCAACCACTGGTCACGTACAAAGACATAGTGGAATATTACAGAAACGGGAGACAGAGCTTCCCAGAGCCACACCTCACATTAACGAGGGAGCAGCATACTACATATAGGCAGATCTAGACAGAGTCGTTTCCCCACCCCCGATTACTAAACCGCATGTACCCGAGCCAGTACGGGCAAGAATGCCCCGTGTGTCACGAGCCAGGTACACTGCAACACATGATTGCAGAATGTAAATTTAGCCAACAACACCCACCACTCCTCACCAACCTTAACCCCAACATGATCCCCCTACCCATCCGACCCCTTAGAGAGCGATGGAAGATCTTGCTGTCCAGCCCCGCCCTGGAAGACCAGCTTTGGCTCGTAACCAGGGGCCAGGCGGCGAGAGCAGCATATGGATTCCCGTGAAGTGGGAACCACTTCCATCCGGCGCATGCGCTGAAAAGCTCGTGACATAAAGTTTTTCATTCATTCATTGACTGTGTTTCCCTTCTCTTGGTATCCATTCTGTAACTCTAATGGTCCACAGGTTATCCATCCTACGCATTACATGGCCTGCCCAGCTCCATTTTTTCCCCTTAAGGGGAGAGACTCTTTTTGGACACTTTTTCTTTATTTATCCATCAATTTCAATGCAACTGCACAGGTTTGTGCAGTTCTTTCTGCTGACTTCAAATATGTAATTACTTTTCCAGTAAATTATTTTGTTTCTGAGGTAACTGAAGTTCATCCTCCATAGTTTAAGGACACAATAGCATACCTGCAAAGTCTCCCGAATTTGGACCGTTTCTTCTGTTTGTATGGTTGACTGGAAAATCTCCCGGAAATCTCAGTTGTGTCCCATTTCTATCCGCATCCAGCACTTTGTCAGGCCACATTGGCCAAAAAGAATCCAACCCAGTTGGAAGTTCATCGCACAAAAAATTGTTAAGAAAGTAGTAGGGAAACCCTATACATGCACTATTTCATTAACCGCAGAGCCCCTCCTTATGCTGATGGGGTTGTTGGGTGCGAGCGAATGCCGCGTTCCGCCACTAGCAATACTAGACTCTCAATCATTCTCCTCGGCGTCGGCCGCTTTGGCATTGCGTAGGCCTACGGTCAGTCATGGCTTTAAAAGCAAGGAGCGCTAGCGCAAAAAGTGTTTTCAAGTATTGTAATGTAGTGCTCAGCCGAAGTGACGGGTATTTTGCTGATACCACAGAGCAATGCAGAGTGCAAGCGGCAATTTAACATTGGCAAAAATACGAGGACGCAGTGCCGCTTGTCCATGTGTTGCTCGTCTAATACGCTGGAAAACGTAATCCTCGCAAAATGTGAAAAAAAAAGAAATTGCTTACAATCAATCATCTGAAGAATTTTTGAACACCCACCGTGGTTGCTTAGTGGCTTTGGCATTACGCTGCAAAGCACGAGTTCGCAGGATAAAATCTAGGCCGCGGCGGCTGCATTTAGTTAGGGGGCGAAATGCAAAAACAGCCATGTGCTGTCCATTGGGTGCACGTTAAAGAAGCCCAGGTGGTCGAAATTAATCGGGAGTTCCCCACTACGGCGTGCCTCATAAATCAGATGGTGGTTGTGGGACGTAAGACCCGAGAATTTAATTCAATATTAAAGAATTTTTGAAGACAGAACTAACAACAACGAAATGCTTGCAAAAGGGAGACATTTATGTTCATGTGGTCATTTGTATATTTGTAAATAAGATTGTAATGAAGTTCTCCTGTCATTACAGTCGAACTCGGGTATATCGAACTCGCCAAAAACGTTTATTAGTTCGATATATGGCATAATTCGATATAAGCCCGCTATAGGATTTGATGACGCAAAGGCACATACCAATAAGAAAAGTACTTTATTAATATGGTGGCTTACTTGCGTGCCCTACTTTGGAACAAAATAGTCCTGGATTTTCTTCTGTTTCAATGACTTCGCTGCCTGCGACAGCACGCACGCCTCCACGTTGTCCAACGAGTCGGAGCAGCTGAGGCCGCAACCTTCTATATTCACGCAATAGCGCTGGACCAGTGCAAGTGCACTAATCACTTCGGAGGATGTAGGCAACGGGCCATCGTCAATTTCCTTATTGCTGTCACAGTTCACAGAGCGCCAACAGGCAACACCACCAGCACGGACCACGCTGAATGAGGACTCGAGGAAAAGAGGCAGCAGCACACAAGCATAAAGAAAGATAAAATGGTGCTCACTTGTACCGTCTCCGCGCCTCGGAGAAAGCACGACGGCCTCTGATTGGCTGTAAGCGCTGCGAGCAGGCCAGGATCATTTTTTACAGGGGGGTGTTCGCCCGTGCACAGCCGGGTCTAAACCACTTTTTCTAGGGTGGCGCCGGCAGTTTTCCCCGCCACCGCGAGGGAAAGCCAACTTGCTGGGGCACTTTTGAGGCACATGGAGTTTGATATTATCGGTTGTCGTTGCTATTTTCGTTCGATGTAACAGTAACTTTTGCTATATATTCTCAATGTAAATTTACCGTGTTTAGAAATTGTTCGATATACGGGATAATTTGATATACTAAACGCGTTCGATATAGTCGGGCTCGACTGTACCTGAAAATATAGACGTCGGGGGGGGGGGGGGGGGTGTCACCGACTGACCTCACCCCCCCCTCCTGGTCGGAAGATCTCCTGGATTTAGTTTCTTTGAACTTGGCAGGTATGCAATAGGAAAAAAAGTGTTTAATTAAAAATTATATTTAAGATATGGCTGAATAGACTAATGACTGAAGTTTGAAGTAATGCAAGTGCTTTTTTTATTTGGCCATTCATGGCTATATTACAGCACAACAAACTTTACACTTTGAAAAGCACCTGCCATGCAGTTATAATTTTAACGAATAATTAATTACGAAGGCTCTTGCTCAAAAATCTGCTCCCATACTTGGATTCTGTACACATTTAGGTTTCCATTGCAAAAAGAATTATTGTTGTACCTGCCCTAGGTGCCGAGATATGTAGGCCTCAAAATTGAAAAGAGTCATAAAATACATGTTGAGAAAAGTGCAAAAAAGAAATAGCACACAGTTAATTTAAAAAATAACAAGTAGAATGTGCATATTTTTCAATGCAGGTGCTAAAAGCCACCAGGGATATAGTCCGACTACTGCTTAGCGTTGTAGTGACACTACTGTAGTGCCTGCTGGACACGCTCGGTGCTTGCGTATAGACTCAGCCGCTCAGTGCCTGTCTTTCTTGGTCATCCGCCTGGTGCTTTTGAGGCTGGGGTTCAGATTCAGCTCCTCCAAGATGCCCGACGAGGTTCTCAAATTGCCACAGTTGAACTTCACCACTGCCTCGGCAACTGCAGCTTCAACCGTAAATAGCGAAGCATGGCGTTCCTTAGGTGCCAGTGCCCAGATAAGGGAATGAAGGCTTTCGTTACCGTTTTGGGTTTCACACTGTTGGCACCTTTCTAAAAGCTTTCTTTCCGACAGGCGCTCACAAATCGGTAGCAGAGCTTTAGACACACGGGGTGGCAAATTATAATGGTGCCTCGGAGCGGGTTCCCCTTTGCTGCTGCTGCATTTTGGCGGCACTAAGAATCTGGGCCTGCCAGGCATAGGCTGGAATTTGACACACTGTCATTTGAAGTTACATGATGATACGTCGCTATCATAGCCCTTTGCATGGCCTCAACATCTCCCTTGCGAGATTTGAGGGCCCAGCCATAATACGAGCTGAACTTTGTTATGAGGTCGCCAGTAAGCCTTCCCCTTCCTCCGAGGGTTTTGGAGCCGCCTCCCTTGTGCCTTGCAATCAAATTGCTTAAGGCAGTGCCCATGCGCTTCTGTGCATGGTTCACACAATCCTCTTTTTGGATTTTGATGAAGCCATATACATCTGCTTCTTGCAAAGCATGGAACCATCGGCTGTCACCATCTGAAAGAATGGTCATGTATCTGAGGCCATTTTTTCTCGGAGATCTGTTAAAGAGGAGAACAGCTCCTTCCACCTCCATTTCGCCAGCTTTCTTTGCAGTGTTTTTCTGGCACATGTGGCTGTCCCACCAAGTCTGATATGTCGGGATATGGGGGGATGCCAGCGGCCCTCTGCCTCGACACACCGAGCCCCGCGGTTGGCGCATGCCTGCGCATCAACCGCGGTCCGGTACAAGCTCGAGGAAACAAAAGACGACATCCATGTGTACACTCGGAAAGCATTTATTACGACTGCAACTAACACTTCGAGCAGGCCAGCTAGCTATAGCTGACATCGCTGAGGGTTCCCTCGAAGAGAATAATACACTAGGTAAAGAAGGGCTTCCGACTTACCAACTGGGGGAATACGGACGGCCGCGGCGTTTGCCGCGGCAAGAACGCGGTTGACTAACCACGTGCGGGAATACGGGAGCGGCGGCGGAGACTTCCGCCATCGCCGCTTGCTGGGGACCAAAGAGCCGGGCGATATCAGCGGGATCTCACGTGACCCACCCGGTGGCGCTGATAGCGCTTGCAATTCCCGCGTGCCGCCCGCGGAAGGAAAGTTTCCCCTCTCCCAACTCTCCCTGGCACGCATGCGCTTGACGCGACGTTCGCTGCCCATGCGGCGGTTATGGGACTCGAGGATTCCCACAGATATGACTGATTGTTTTCCTGCGGCCCTCGTTCGCACCCAGCACAGAAATTTCTCAACACAACATAGTTGAGCACTAGCCCAGTGACTGTGCCCACACTGTGCCCACACCTATGCGAGACGAGTGCCCACGCGTCATCCACGAGCCGTCAAATGAAACGGCAATGTTGGTGGCGTGAATATTCAGTTCTTTATAAAGTTCCCGAACCGACGTCGCGCACTCGCTGCCGCTTTTTTCGGCTGTGCGAGTTGCTGCAGGAGTCAACTTTTGTTTCATATATCCCTGCCACGTTTTCTTATGGAGGCCGCGATGGGAAATGTTCCAAGGCGAAAAAATGTCATTCATTTCCGCTTGATGATTTTCAGTAGACTGCATGGCTTGAGCAGCGAAGGATGTTCATGGCAAACGGATTCACTTTCTGATTGCCATTCCACGCGCGGAGAGCTCCATCCTTCCGCGATGTCCCCACAGTTCGCACAGCTGACACACACTTTCATGGCAAGGCCATACTCTCTCGCGTTTATATAAGCTGACGTTGCCGATGCCGCAAAAGTTGCATTTGAGAACGCCAAGCAGTCCACTCATACACTGAATATCGGCAATGAAAAGGCTCTCCTTGTCGCTCGGCTGAGTCGGAGCAGCGCTGCCCGGTGTGTCGTTGCTGTCATCAAAAAAATCTAATTTTCTTTTCGTCGTGGTGGTCGAAGCAAGTTCATGCAGTTTTGCATCGGCTTTTGCCTGCCTTGCCTTCAGATCTGACGGTGTCAGCATCAATGTATCGTGGCGGTTGTGGTCGCTGTTTGTTGGAACTCCGCAGGCTGGCTGGCCAGCGAGGCCTAATTCTCCATCAGCGGCCTTGGGCGACTCCGCGAATCATTCTCTGTCGGCGGATGGGGTGGGTGACATGGAGCCCCGATCTTCATACGCGCGTTCCGCTGATCGATGCGCCAGCAGCTAGAAAATGCTCGCAAGACACACCTGTTCGCTCGGGAAGCGATTTAAAAAAAAATGACGGTGGCATTTCACTCCGTGAACGGGGGTCATGCGCAAGTGTATGGGTGCCATATATTTCCACTCCAGGCGCGTTTCTGCCTTCGTGGTTGCCGCGATTATCCGTATAACGTCCAAGGGCGATAACATCGTCCTCGCGCGCCATATGCTGCATGTGCGAGTGAGAGTGTCCGATGGTGAGCGGAATTGCTCACAAGAGAGGAAAACGGGAAGGCAGTGCCGGGGGGAGGGGAGCGTCTTGTACTTTGGTAGCAACTGTGTAGTTTGCGCAGCGGTGCGCGCCGTGTCTTGACAGCGATCTGCAGATGCGACCAATTCGGGGTCGGCAGACTTGCGGTCGGCCTGCCGCCGCTTGCGTTGCTGCTGCGTCCTTGCACGGTGCTTGGGAACTTGATCATGAGAAGAACGTACCTGCCACCTCGATAGTGCGCAAAGAACCCATAGTTCCCCCCCCCCCTAGTCGTACCGTTCTACAAGATGCACTGCTGAAAAATTCATAAAAAAAACTCGTCTTATACACTGGAAAGTACGGTATAGTTACAAGGTTGTAGCTCAGTGGCCAGGGTAATACCATCTACTGGTCTCTGAGACACTTCAACCTCATTTTCACCTCCCAACGTTATTTTGTCCACAGCGGCACAAACTTATATGTGACAATATCCCAGGCAATACGTGATAATTCTTCAAGCTAGCCTCACCTTCAAGCTAGCATACCCTACCGTGCTAGCCTCGCTCGGTAGGGTGTGCATTATTAGATTTTTCCGTTGAGTGCGGGAGTTGGCCGGCGTTGAGGATGTTGAGAACTGAAGGTTTATTTGCATTATTTACAGTAATAACACAAGTAATGAACAGTCATAAAGTCATCGACGGCCGGCAGCAAATCGGACGCTGCGGCCCGTGGCAAGAAGAACGAACGTCTCTTAAGCACTGAGTGCATCTTCTGAACGCCGTTTGATTGTGGATGATACATGGAGCCGTGTATCAGTCGCACACCACACCTCTCTAGGAACGTGGTGGTTAAAGCACTTCTAAATAGTGTCCCCTGATTCTCTGCAGGAAAACCGATGCGCGCAAGCGCAGGCAGCAGAGTGTCGACTATCTTGGTGGAACTCAGTTCCTTCAAAGCAATCGCTTCAGGAAACTGTTGCGGGACAGAGCATGCTCAAAAGATACTTGCACCCTGATCGGCTCGGCGGCCAAGGCCCGTCGTGTCGATCACCAGCCGACGGAATGGCTCTGTGATTAAGGGAACCAACTTTAAAGGGGCCTTGCATTTATCTCCCGCCTTCCCAACTCGCTGACAGGTGTCGCAGGACCTTACATAATTTTCCACATCCTTAAAGCAGCCTGGCCAGTAATATTCGAACAAAAGCCTCCCCTTCGTTTTGTTGATTCCTAGATGGCCCAACCAGCCATTTCCGTGACACGAAGTGAGGAGATCCGCCCGACACCTCTCCGGCACGATTAACTGATCGTGGATACGGCGCCTACGATCTCGGTTGTGTCTATACAGCAGTCCTCCCTTTTCGTGGATGGTAACGTTGCACCTAGCTATGCCCTCTTTCGCATTGTAGTGTAAACGTGTCAGAGTCTGGTGCCTGTGTTGCTCTGTGCTGAGCAACTCCCTGTCCACCTGTAGAAGCCTGTCAAAGCCCCCAGAAGCGTGAAAGTACAGAGCTGCTCTCCCTTTCTGTTACTTCCACTGATGACCTTTCTTCGCTACGCGAGTTTTCTATGGGGATCATTTTAATTGGCACCTCTGCTGTCGCACTGTTTTCTTTTTTCTCTGTTGTCTGAGGTTCTACTAGGGAATGTGCTTCCTCGTGTTCTGCCACTGCTGCGCTGGAGTCCTCGGTCAGCCGAGCGGCGATTTGGCGTGCTCGCGAATGGGTTTATTCCTGCACCCTTCCTTCTCTGAACTCCTGATTGCACTCCCGTAACAAACGCTCCGAATGGTTAGAAAAGAGATATGGGTAGGTCCATTGGTAGCGCCTTCGAAATGCCTGCCTCTGTCTCTCCGAAAGGACCGGAAATTGTCACTCGTGCTATTGGTAGACACAAGCCGTGTTCCTCTAGCACTGACTTGATCCAAGTTACCTTCCCTGTATAGTCCTCGGCATTTACAAAAGAAGGGTGAACTAGGTCCATGGTTGCTCCACTGTCCCTTAATACCTTACAGTTTTGTCCGCTAATCCGTAGCTCCGGGAGGTATGGACGAAGAAGCTCCAAGCTTCGGTCTCTTCCGCCCACGTAGGAAAGCACTACCGGCTTTTTTTTTTTTTTGCAATCCGAGGCATAGTGACCTAGGCCCTGGCATTAATAACATCGGACCGGTCGCCTCTTCTCAAACTCTCGTGTATCAACCTTCTTTCGTCTCTTCTGCCAACGTAGGAAAGTACTACCGGCTTTTTTTTTGCAATCCAAGGCATAGTGACCTAGGCCCTGGCACTGATAACATCGGACCGGTCGCCTCTTCTCGAACTCTCGCGTATCAACCTCCTTTGTCCCCTCATCCGGAGGGCTGCTAGCTCCTTTATCGTTGTTCCCTTCCTGTGTTTTTTTCATCGATTCAGCCCTCTCGGTAGCTTTTACCTGTGTCTGTCTTTTGTGGTGGATATACCTTCTCAGATTATCCCTTCCATTTGAATGCTCGCCATCGGTAAAGAGTTTTCTTCGCATCGCGTACTCATCAGCTAGCCGGAGCCGTCTTATCTACTGTGTCTACGGCGTCTGTCCTGCACCCAAAACCTCACTGACTGTGGAATGCTGTGGTAGAATTGTTCGAGTCAAATACACTCTATAATTTTGTCTCTACTTTCGTAGACTTCGGCACCCTTAAGCCACTCAACATAGTTTGTTTTCAAACTGTACGCAAACTATGAGTAGCCCTCGTCGTTCTTTTTGCTCGCTTCTCTGAATCATTGCCTAAATGCTTCCGGGGAAATTTGGTACCTCCTCAACAGCGCTGCCCTTACTTTCCCGTAGTCTTCCGCGTCATTCGCCGTTAATCTTGTGACTACGTTCGCTGCCTCACAAGGCAACAAAGTCACCAACTGCTGTGACCAGGTATCATATGTAAGAGGCCGCCTGCGGTGCGAAAAAGAAGAGGAGCACGTGAAGCACGGTGTTCGGAACAGCACGAGCTCTCGAGGCGCGTGAGCTGAGGCATAATCGAGGGATGAACGGCGCTGTCCGTTGATTATCGACGTGGCTCCGGGCCAGGAAGGTCGCATTGCCAGCGTACGCTCTGGTGACGGGAGACTTGGGGGTCTGGCTGAGTCCGTGACGTTGGCCATCCAAGGTGTGGCCGTCGACCTCAGGCAAGTTCGGGCGAGGCTCCTGGACTGGCTGCAGCCTCTCACGGCAGGACCGGGCACCCCAGAGAGGATCCCTCTTCTGCGGCAGACCGGCACGTTCGATTCTCCGCGGGACGCCACGTCGGCACTCGTGAAGAAGTTGCAACGCATCCCGACGCTAGGCCTATCCAGGTGGTCCTAAGCAACACTGAGCGCCATCACTGAAGAATTACTGACGAGCTCATCACTGATAAAAGAGACGACGTGACGACGGCAAGGCGACTACATCATCGAGAGTACCAACTGCTTGGGAAAAAGAGCTGACAAGCCGGAACACACGTGCGACGACGGGTGCAGCAAGGTGACTCTTCTTTGTAGCGTTTCAGGCGTGCGTTTCAGGCGTGCGTGGAGGATTAGCCGCCACAGACAAGCGTAGGGGTGAATTGGAACATGTTTAGTCTATTAAGCTTTAAGTTGTACTTGTATTTGTTCGCTATGTTTTAGTGTGCTTGATTTTTAGTTTGATGTTTTTGGTTTTGAGTTTGCGTGCAATTAAAAATCTGTTTGCTGTGTCGCCATGCATCTTCCTTCTCCATCTCTTATAACACCCGCACGCCTCCGAGATCGGTGACAAACACGCGACACCAGGTGCCCTGAGCGAAATTACACCTTTCACAAGTTCTCTCGAAAATGAACCAAGAATAAGGCAATGTCCTCTTCAACCTTGTACGGTTTCATCCACTGGTCCATCCGATATGGCTCGACCTCGCTTGATCTGCTGCGGTTGTCCCCTTCACTGCCTGCCACTGGACGCGATTTCTGAAGTGCAACCTGTAGCTCTGCCATCTCATTCTTGTGCTTTTCTCACTCTCGCTTACGCTCACTCTCACGTTCTTGATGCTTACGCGCCCGTGTTTCTTGTATCACCTCCCAAGCAATCTTAATGCATTCATCATCATTGCCACTATCTTGAATTGCAAACTTTCGGATAGCTGGCTTTTTCATCTTTTCGTCCGCCTCAACTCCCAACTCGTCGCATAACAAGTCTGACGTCATAAACCTTGTAAGATCGATGGCGGCTGCCCCGACTGGTGGTTAGATCTGTTTCCTTAAATAATTTGTGCAAACATAAAATGTGAAGCAAGTTCCCCGATTGCTAGAACAATCAAAATAAACACGCAAAATTTGAAGTCTGGCGAATCAAAAGGAAAAAAACTATGCGCTCACTCATGGATGCAGCACCACGCCATCTGGTTCATTGGTCCGCTGTTCGCAGTTCCTCAGGACTCCCTGGGTCGAAGGCTCTTTCTTCTTCGTTGTTCCCAGTTCCTCAGGACTTCTTTGGACTATGGTTCACCCCACCGCTGCCACCAGTTATTAGATCTTGCCGTTGAGTGCGAGAGTTGGCTGACGTTGAGGATATTGAGAACTGAAGGTTTATTTACAGTAATAACTCAAAGTAATGAACTATCATAAAGTCATCGACGGCCGGCAGCAAATCGGATGCTGCAGCCCGTGGCAACAGGAACGAACGTCTCTTCTTGTCTCTCGCTTTTAACCCCTTCGGTCTCTCGGGGTCACATCCTCCTCAACATCGGCCAACTCCCGCACTCAACGGCAAGATGTAATAGCGTGTTGAACGTTGCCAGGTCCAGTTTCCAGTGGTGGCCTGTCCGAACCTAGAGATTCTTAGCACCCTCTGCCACGTCGCAGGTCTGACTGCCGCCTTGGTCAGGTGCTCTACAGCCGCTGGGGACCGATGGCCATGTAGGAGTAATGAGGGAAGTAGTGGCCGAACACTTCACCAGGCAGGCCAATTCCTGTTCTGGTGAGGGAGTGACTTTGTTGAAGCTTGGTGGGCCTTCCTAATTTGGTTGCACCTGGACTAGTATATCCCCACTAGCTCTCGGCGATATTTTTTTTTTTACCGGTGTCAGGTGCCGCTTCATGCTTGAAAATGTAGTGGACTGGAGCAGGATTCGAACTTATGACCTTCAGATTAGAAGCTGGGTGTTCTACCTCTGCTCCACACCACCACACGCTCGTAGTGTTCAGTGGCCAAAATTAGATTTCAGTTGCCTTCAAATTAGGCCATGGGCACTGCAGTTGTCAACAAAAAGCATCACCTTGCACTTTTGTGCCTCAAACCTTTTATCCAGCCTGCGCGTGTAGCCTTCGAACAACTGTTGTGTAATCCACGCTTTAGTGTTTGCTTCGTACCACATGGGCATACTTTTAATGCCTTTAAGAGGGGGGATGAAGGCCTTAAAAAGCGTTTTATTTATTATCGTTTCTTGATGAAAATTGGCATGCATGTGTATCATTCAATGGAGATCTCAGATATGCAAACATAATTAAAATATCTCATTTAGAAAGGAAGTTATGACAAAATTTCATGTTGTAATTAGGTAATTTCTTATGGTTCATTATGGTAACTTACAATTCAAGAAGTTACTTTCAGATTATGGTAACTTACAATTCAAAAAGTTACTTTTCAGAACTATGTGGTTCTTCTAAAAGGTCCACCCCACAGGCTAAAGCTAATTAAATGTCAATACAGCTGTTTCATTGATCAGAAATAATTTGCAAACTAAGAATTCGCTTCAAGTAATTACAATGGCATCAAGGTTATGAAAAAAGAAAAGCTTTTGCCTTTAGTTCAATTGTTACTAAAAAGAATGATACCAAGTTTAACTCTGCTCATGGAAACTTCCTCAAAACTTCCATAAGGCAGAGGCACTTCACAAAAATAATAAAGCTGAGAAAATTGTGTGAAGTTTTGAGAACATTTGCAATTTTATCTATTGAGCTTGGAAAGGGAAAAAAAAGAAATTAGAACAAAGCTCTATTCTTGCTGAACAAAATAAAACCAGATTTATTAAAATTGGTTCAGGCAGACATGACCAAAACATGCTTACTGCAAAGGCACGTGACAAAAAGTCACTGTGTTCAGTCACTTTACAGCAGTCCTGGCTCACATTGGGCTTGTGTCTCTTGGCCATCCTCCTCTTGAGCTTTTCGCTCTCTTGTGTGGCCTTTGTTGGCTTTGCAGAGCCTCCTCTTGTCCTTCTCGAGTCTCCTTCGGATGAGACAGCTCCCAGCGCTGCTGACAAGCTGCCCTGCAATGGCTTTGATGGTTTCTACCATTCCCTGGTTGAAACGTAAGACTGCGTCTGCTACAGCTTTTTCCACAGCAAGTAGACTCTCGTGTGTGTTTTTGGAGCTTTGACTCCAGATAACGGAGTGGAGGCACTCAATCGTATTTTGGGTCATTCCATGAGTACAACAGTGCAAGAGAGCACGGTCACTCAACCTCGCAAGCACTGGCTCCAGAGCAGTGCGGTCAGAGGCTGTCATTTTGTGGCATGGTGGTTTTTTATGGTTGGCCAGTGCACGGTTATAAAAGCACTGTGAACTGGCACCTTCTGGACAGTGACTGTGGCACGTGACCTGGGGCATCATCTGTGGATGTCATATAGAACAATATGGCATTCACTGCCTTCTGCATGGCTGGGATGTCATGCTCGTGGCTCCTCGGAGCATATCCATATTATGTTGTGATCTTGTTGACCTTGTCTTGGGCAAGCCTTCCCTTCCCACCAAGAGACTCCCCTTGCACTTCCTTTTTCTCCTGCAAGGTGCGAAGAGCAGTCACCATCCTCTTGGGAGCATGGTTGAGGCAGTCTATGTATCCATAGACACCCTCTTCTTTCAAAGCATGGAATGCGAGGCTGTCGCTATATAGAAAGGATGGTCGTGTAGTGCAGCCAGGGGCCGGAAACTCCCTATACCTCCCATGGGACGCTCGGTCCCATGCCAATACGCAGCGGCAGCGCCGCTTCCATTACTGGCAGCTACTGGAAATAATTCACAAACAAAACAATGCCTCCATGACATCACTGATGAGGTCAGAAGGTAGAGGAAGAGGGCGAGCAGCCGGGAGGAGGAGGGTTGCCGCTGAAGCCCTCCTTTCCCACTTCGCATGCAAACGGACTGTTCGTGATCTCTTGCAGGTCCGCTGGCCGTGCGGCGACATTGGCCAAATCGCGGAGCAGAGCCCGGTGAAGTGTGTCGTGTATTAGGAAGCGCTTTCTTCCTACTAGGTTTATGTTGCAAGCTATTATTCATTTTCTAAACCACTGGGACATTGCTTGTGCGCACCACTGCCAAGCAATTATAATGAAAAATATCTATATGGCGAGCCGTTGTTAATTACCAATATTCGCAGTTAATATATTACATTTCGTCCTTTTGTGAAAGTAGGCACTTTAAAAGTCCTAACTTGCGGTTACGTTTAGGCTACACTTCAACTAGTCCACAGATATAGTCGGGGGTAGCCTAAAGAAGATAACTTCTTGGCACCATCAATCGTTAATTTTGTTTATGTGTTGTGAAGTGGATCAACTAAAACTAGCTGATTTCTCGACCAGCCAAAACTCAACGCAAGTAAAAGTTGAACGCTTTTTGTTTTGATTCACACATTCGGTACTGGAAAAAGACTGACCTCCAAGCAGTGCGAAAGTGACAATCTACAGTATCAATTTTCATTCACGACGGAAATTTGTGCATAATGAGTGAAAATAGATTCCAGAAGATCGAAACCAATGCAACAATTATTAACCACCACGGCTGCGTCTTTCTTTCTTTTCTTTTTTTTAATCTTCACTGTGCATGTCGACAAAGAGTGAATAAAATGTATAGCCCAAAAACACGCACTCAAGCCCTTAATTACAAGTATTTCACCGGCAACAGATGGGCTGATGCCATGACGAATGAGTCGAGCGACACTGCTCTTATGTCAGTCCACTCAGGCTTGCACAGAACTGGTTTACTCATGCAAAATGAATACCTGCTCGAAAAATAGAGTGAAATACATGTGCTTACCCGTGGTCATTAGCAAACTTGAAAAACTTCGCAGAACTGGAATTCCCGGTGTTTGAACACCACAGAGCCGCGCAACACGTGATGCCCTGATTTAGCCATCTTCGTCTAATGCTTGGTCGACCTGGTTTCCTGCGTCTTCCGTTCGTTGCATGCCTGATCAAGCTTCTCTGTCTTTCCCATCTTCACACTTGTGGCGACAACCAAAGCAGACGACCAAGTGCGATCTGTGACTTGTGATATCGCTGAGCGAGTGGCAAGGGTGAGCGGAGGCAAGCTCGACGGACGCACGATGGCGACCACTTGCCGTGCTTCGCCCAATTTAAAATTCACAAAAAGAGAAATAACTTAGGATGACCGGCAACCGCTAGAAGCGTGCATGTTCCTTGAAACCGAAACTAGCTTTACTTTCCGGGGGCTGGTGCAGCCCGTTTTTTTCTAGAGAGTGCCTGAGCAGAATCGTGGCTACCTCAACCTCCATCTGTCTGGCAGTGCAGTCCTCTCTATTTTTTAGGCCCAGTCACCATCATCACTTTGGGTCAGGTTCCCCCTGGCAGCCACGGCAGTACCTAGACAACACAACGTGTTCTAACACCAGGCCCGTGTATAGTTCAATGAAACACCCGAAGCAATGCTGGAGTTGTGTCCACGAGTCCTCCACGTGTCGTGAAAAATTATGTCAGCTTTCCCAATTGGAATGAGGAAGTCCTTGTAGAGGATCTTGACCACCTCTACATTTCTGTGGCTGCAGCAGCTGCTTGGCAAGCTACCACCATGGTGTCCATATGGCCCCTGAAGGTGGGAGATGTTCAGGGTGGCACAAAAGTCCACAAGCGCAGTCACTCCCTTTCCAATGCTGTGGGTACCTTTCACTGCCCTTACATTTATCTCAAAGGGCGTGATCGCGGTTGGGCCGTCAACTCGTGGCGACGAAAAGTGTCGCTCGGCGAAGTCGCAACCAAAACACGTGAGCTCCACCTTCACTGCCGGGCCTTACTGGCTCTTGTTACACTTGAAGAACTGGAGACTGTCCTGCACTTGTTACATGTAGTAGTAGGGAAAAATTTTCAACAAGGGTTTGTTGAAGGGTTTGTTCGTGTCGACAATGATGAACTCCATGTCGTGAGCGTTGTCACTTGCCATGCTTACGTCGAGCAGGTTGAACTTCCGCGAAGTCGCCGAAATCTTTTCAAGGAAGATTTCATGTTTTTTGTAAGTTCTTTGCATTCTGTACACTCCTCCTTGGTGTGAAACACAGTGGGCAGCAGATGGGTCGTCGTGAGAGGCTTCGAGGACTTGAGAATGCAGTGAACGTGGTAGAATGGGAACGCACTTGTGTCCATAGGTAGTATAAACATAACGGTGCAGCACAGTGTTCTCGAGTTTAAACTGCCGTAGTTGACGGGTAAACGAGGTCTATGTGGGGAAATCTATCTCATGGTTTGCGAGTCCGAAGTCTTTGAGACATCCGTGAGATAGAATGCGACGTGGGTAAGTTTGGAAAAATCATCCCAATGATTTACGGCACTCACGCGGTCGTACTGTTCCAGCCATTCCTCAACGTTGTCTCCGCGAAGTCCAGCGAACACCGGGGGGTCTTTTTGCGGGGTGGTGACCATCCAAGCAGGTATAGCAGCCGGGGTTGCCACGGGTGCTGCCATGGTGGGCTGCTGATCTTGTGGCATTGCCAACTGCTGTTGGTATAGGCGGCGACCCGAGTGGAGCTCCAGGGTGGTTTTCTAGGTGAAGTTAAGCAATGACCGGCAGAGTGAGAGGACTGAAGGACCGGACAGCACTCTCCACCACTTGCGAGACAACGGTTACGTCGCAAGTCTCTTCTTTATTGTCGCGAGCCAAAGCTCCACAACTATGGTCTCCAGTCATGATGATGAGTATGTACAGATGAAAAGATGAAGCGTAAATATAATGCTCACAATATATATATATGTATATGTATATATATAACTGGAGTTTTCAATGGGCCAAGCGTATTTGGAAAATGAGTAGCACAACTTTGCGGTTATCTTAGGTTTATTTACCCAACAGTTTCGGTCGGTGGACCAACCTTTTTCAAGGGTACAGGAAATTCTCGCAACAGTCCCTTTATATCTATATATATGAAATTTGTGACAACAGGGGAGGGAGAGAGCAGCCAATCAGCAAATGGTGAACTCCTCAGACAGCAGACGTCTGGGGAGTTCATCGTTTTTGGTGACTTCAAAATGACGGCACGCTCCTGTCAATCATTTTGACTACGAGCACGTCATTTGCTAGAAGCAGAACGCGACGAGAGATGTGAAGTTCGAGCGATTATCCGCTCGCTATGAGACCGGCTTCGCAAGGCACGTCTGCTGGATTGGATTCGATCCGAACTGCGGCTGTTGCAACGGAATGGTTCACCGCTTGCTGTTTGGCTGGCCCTCTCCCTCCCGTTCTCACAAATTTTGGATACTGTCACTTTGTGACGTTGCAGCAACTGAACAGAATGCGTTTCGAACAAAGATCTCCGATCGCGCCCCAGATTGCACAATACATTCCACGCACACTTCCTCTGTTGGCAGTGATGGCTACTTGAAAGTAGCTCTGTAGCTTCTGAATTATTGCATCTGTAAGCCTTTCCCCTCGTGGCATTTTGAGCTTTCGCAGGGCCGTCCCAAGCAGCTTGGCTATGTGGTTGGTGCACTCTTCTTTTGTGATGGGCACACTTCCGTACACCTTTGATGCTGACACAGCTGTATAAGTCCTTGCTGTCACCATCGCTGAAGAAGGTTGTAAACCTCAGTGGAGTACTGTAGAACTTGTTCCTCTTCCATATTCTCTCAGCAACAATAGGTACTGTGAGCGGAGGAAGCGGGCAGAAAGGTTGAAAAACGTTTAATTGGCGAAATTACAAACTGCGTTCATTGTCTGAGGCTGAAAAAACTCCGGCTCCCCGCTCTTCTCTCGCAAAACGTCCAACAACTCTCAAGGTTGCTTGACCTCGTCTCTGAATAAAGCTATGTTTAGAGCTGAAGCTCACATCCCACCCCACTTAGAAGTCCAAGTCCACTTGGAAAAGAAAAGCTAGTCTTGCATTGACGTGATCGGGTGGGCAGTCTGGGCTGTCTGACTGGGCACTGATCGTTCAGCGGCAAAGCAGATGCAGTTTCTGCACTACGTGACACCGGGCGAGAAATCTTCAAAGGTGGATGGTGCATTCTTTAACCCGAATAGCATTTGCATCCATTTAAAAGTACCCTGGTGTGTGATGAATGTAGTTTTCTCCTGGTCTTTAATTGGAGAAATTACAAACTGCGTTCATTGTCTGAGGCTGAAAAAACTCCGGCTTCCCCGCTCTTCTCTCGCAAAACGTCCAACAACTCTCAAGGTTGCTTGACCTCGTCTCTGAATAAAGCTATGTTTAGAGCTGAAGCTCACAGTACCATGGCATATGCAGAGCAATTACATTTTATCGCACACTGGCATATGAAAAGCTTGCTATATTTCTTCCTCCTCTTCACTTTCAAATGGCGTGCATGTACTGCAACTTCAAAGTCTAGGCAAAGCCCTGTTTCCACAGAAATGGCTGTGCCTATGCCATTATGGCTCTTGTAGCCTCGTTTCTGCCAAGTGCCGTCAAACATAACAGCTACATTGGCAGATCCCGCTTCCTGTGCTGTTGCTTTCCCAGCCAACTCCAGGTTTTTAGCCCCTGCTTTAGTAGCAGCGAGATGCACTTTTTTGTTATGCCATTGAACAAATTATGGTGCATTGGTTTTGGAAAACCAAGTAAATCGGGACAAGTTGATTGTGTCCAGCTCCAATACGTCGATGAGACAGTGGATGCGGAACACGCAGCATTGTTGCAACACAACTCCAAAAACGACGCGAGTACTTTCCGTTTTCTGGCCAACTCGTGGATGGAAAGTTCGCACCGTCCGCCTGCCGGACATGCCGGGGTGCTCACCAGTATGTTTACGGCCCCGATCTCGTAGATAAAGGTGCTCGCCGTCTCCTCGCCCTTTGTATTTTCATTCTCTCATCTTTTTCTCTGACGCGTTGACGAATTCGTCTATGCTGTTAGTGAATCTTAAGTGTCTCGGCGAGCTCCTAACCATCAAAAGCGTTGCCATCACCGAGGTTAGGCTTATCTGCCGTGGATGTCTTCGTTGCACGCCGCTTCACTTTGCGGCGGGTTTCTTTGAACTTGTGCTTTGACGGATACTTTCGAGATCGGAAATCATGTTTCTTCTCGTCAGCCATCGAAACGAGGAGTAGAAAAATGCATGAAAGCCGGGGAAGAGAGCTGTGCGTCGCAAGAAGAGCAGACGAGCTGTAGCCGCGTTGCGCACTGGCAGCCAATGGCGTGGCCAGAATTGCACCACGTGATTTAAAGATCCAGCGAAAGCGCTTGCATATGGTGGGGAAATTTCTTTTTTATTATTATTATTACTTCCCGGAGATATTGTGATGCAGTAAAGCCGAACTTGGAGAGAAAAAGCGCAGGCCTACCGCCTTGCACGAACCCAGGGACATGCGACGCCGTGATTTGACGCATTACGTGCTTCAAAATGTGTTACATCTGTGCCTTGTCTTGCCACTTTGAGTGCTTTAACCGAGTTAATAATTTTCCGATCATTTCTGGCTCCGATTGATTTTTATGTGAAAGAGGAGAGATCAATCTTGCTGATACAGCCAAAAACATAAAACAGATTTTTGAAATAAAAATCGCCGTCTTTCGACCCACATCTCCCCTTAACACAAGAAAATTGAGAAATATGAACACATTTGCCACATAATACTTCTTGAGTGTTTGCTGCACATTATCTGCAGATGCACGTTTGCATGCAGATGAGACTGATAGCTGCTGGTCCTTTACTCTCATGCGTTTGGTGCTTCGCTGGCCAGGATTCATGTTTAGCTCATGTAGGATTTCAGCAGAGCTTCTTTCATGGCCTGCAATGAAGTTCATTGCTGCTTCTGCTACAGCTGCCTCAATGGAGAATAGAGATGCATGCCTCTCTTTTGGAGCGAGTGCCCTTATTAGTGAGTGCAGGCTCTCGTTACTATGCTGAGTTCTGGCGCGCATGCACCGCTCAAGACGCTTCTTATCAGATAGCCGCTTAAAGATAGGCAGCAGAGCTTTGGCTACATGATCGGGAAGGTTATAACGATGTCTTGGTGCTGGCTTTCGAAGCATTATGCCGGCACCAAAAATTAGAACTAGTGCGACAAAGGCTGTGATTGGACAGACTATCATTCGATGTTACTTGGTGATACGTCGCAATCACATCCTTTTGCATTGCCTCAGTATCGTCACTGTGACATGATTGCCCAACCATAGTACGAGCTGAGCTTGTTTACAAGGTCACCTGTCAACCTCCCTTTTTCAACTAGTGGTTTGTAGTTGCACCCATTTTGTTTTGTCAGCAGGTTGCAGAGGGCTGTCCCCATGTGCTTCTGCACATGGTGAACGCAATCCTTTTTTTGAATATCTATATACCCATAGACTTCAGCCTCCTTTAGGGTGAGAAACGTCCTGCTGTCGCCATCTGACAAAACTGTCCTATATCTGAGCTGGTGCTTCTGAATAGAATAAGGCCAGCCTCCATCTTGCCAGACTTGTTCATATTTTTTTGGCATACGTGACTGGCCTTCCATTCTTCCTAGTGGGAATCATGAACTTTTGGTCCGCTTTTGCAACCAGCACAGAAGTTGCTGAGTACAACATGGTAGTCTAAGACGAGCCCCGAAAAAAAAAGTTTAATAACTATGCCAACTACGATGTGGGACGAATGTTCACGGGTTATCCAAGATCCGTCGTAGGACACAGCGATGTTCCCAGTGTAGTGAAGATTGGTGGGATCCACAACCGAACTTCCTCACTACACCGGGATTGTCTAGGCTGAGCTCGCTATACAATTTCCGTACAGATTCTGCGCTCTCCTTTTCTTGTTTCTCGTTTGCACGAGCCGCAGCGGGTGTCAACTGCATCTTCTGGTAGGCTTGCCATGTTTTTGTGTGCAGTCCGCAGTGGGAAATATTCCTGACAGAAAATACCGTTGATGGCCATTTTTCTGTTGCCAGTGGCTTGCATGCACAGCCAGAGTGTTTATTGCAAACGGGTTCACTTTTTTATCACCGTTCAAGCGTGGCGAGCTCTATACCGTAGCTTTGTCACCTCAATTGGAGCAAAAAAAAGGATACTTCACGGCTAGGCCGTATTCTCGCACTTCTTTGCACATTTTTGTGTTTCTGCCATATATCTTTCACTTGCACATATCTTGCACTTTCCGCCACATATCTTGCACATGTTCAAGAAGCATGTTCACCAATTCCAAACACACCATGGTGAAACTGGTCTCATCAAGCGGGCAGCCACTGGAATCGCTCGCGGCCAACAAGTCCGACTTTCATTGTGTTCTGGAACTTTGGCATCCGCTCTTTACTTACATTCATTTATATCTGAAGGCACCCGGATAACTGTGTGATGACAACGCAGCCGACGTGAGGGGCGCTTGTTGACGGGCCCAATTCTGTAGTGCGCAGCTCGACGGCTCTGTCGCTCAATGCCTGCAGTCGCTAATCTTTGATTTGCAGTTCGTCGTCGGTGCATCTCGATCTTTCAGCTATTCTGATTTTCTGGATCAGTGACTTCCTTCTTTTCTTGCTGTACTTGTGTCGGTACGCAAACTTTCTCGTTGACATCATGTCCTATTTCGAAAAAAAAAAATGGTCATTTTTTTTGGGTTACCGTAGACTGACAAAAAATTATCTGTGTTGTAAAATACACAATGTTTATTCATGAATAAGAAGATAAGCGCACTGAAAAATGATGGTGTGCACGTCCGGAAACTGAAACAAGTGAGAAGCCTTCGTCTTATTGCCAACAAGGTACGATAGAGCTTTTGTGGTCTCCAAAAAAAAAGGAAATTCAAAAACGGTAGCATCGTTTGTGTAAATACGCGCCTGCCCGGGAACAGGTGTTATCGCGCCGCTGTGAGCTATAAACGATCGAGTAAAAAGCGGTCACCCTTTGAGAGATTTGAAACCAGATAGCTATCAGATAGCGCGTGCAACAAGCGGGAGGCGACGCAGGAGAAAACTTAAACTTGCCGCCGCCGCACGTGCGCGCGCTCCCGGATGCACGAGCGATAGCCGATGCACCGTTGCCATTAAAAAAAAAATAAGATAAACGGAGAGGCATCGGCACAATTAAAAAATTCCATGTGTTCCCGTCGAGTGGCAGCACATGCCAAGCGAAAGAAATGATCAAAAGAGGCGTGCTTTTTAAAATGTACAAGCGATGATATACTTGTACGTCATTGACCATGTTGAAGGTGTTCGTGGAGGACGTATATGTACGCCATTGATCCTGAAAGGGTTAGAGGTATGTTCCTGAATGTTCAAAGAGTGCAAGTATGCAATTTAATGCTTGCATCTATACTTTAGCCAAAGTTATAGAGTTCCTAAGTCGCAGTTTCACAGTTGTAAATTTTCGCTGGAGATTTCTACATGATTTCAAAATGTTGCAGTGTCCCAAAACAGTATATCATAGTTTTCTTGAACACTCTAACTCTCTAGCATTATAGAAAAAAAAAAAATCAACAGAATTGAATGAGTGTTAGCGACACAGTGCTGATCCCAAAATTTAAAATATGCTAAAATTGTAATTTGAGAAAATGCAAAAAACTAAAGAGACTTTGTAAATACACATTTTATGCTTGAAAGCTACAGCAGTAATCTGAAGCAGGCTTCTTTTTTAGCTTCTTCTTTGCGGCTGCTTGGAATGCCGCCGAAAATGCGGGCTTTCTGTCCGAGCCAACTGCACAGCAATTGTCTTTCTCGGCTGCCCTCTGGCTACCTTTGCATGTTTGCTCTTGTTGCAGTTCACGCAGTTTAAGTGAACTAGACTCTTGGTTTCCGAGGTTGAAGCGCGTAACAGCATCTGCCACAGCGGCCTCAACAGTAAACAATGATGCATTTTTGTCTTTTTGTGCCAGGCTCCAGATGACCGAATGAAATGCTTCATTGGCATTCTGTGTCCTTGCTCTCCGACATCTCTGCAGGAGCTTTTTATCAAACAAACGCTCATAAACAGGATGCAGTGCATTGCTGACAGCCTGCGGCAAGTTGTACTCGCGTTTTGGGGTGGGCTGATTCCTTGCCATGGCTGCATTATGCTTGCACCATGAATCGGGGCCACAGGAACCAAGGCTGTAGTTCGATTTGTCATCAGTGGAGGTTACATGATAATATGTAGCCCATACAGCCGTGTGCATCCACATTTCCAGAGTGGGATTTTAGAGCCCAGCCGTAGTAATTTGTCAACTTTGGGATAAGGTCGCCAGTCAGGCGGCCTTTACCACTGGTGCGCTCTCCGCTCTCCCCTTTGTGTTCCTGCACAAGGTTCTACAGTGCAGTTCCCACTGCACATGGTTTGCACAGTCCTCCTTTTGAACATTTATGAAGCCGTACACTTAGGGTTCGTTGACAGCATTGTATGGCCGGCTGTCGCCATCGTAAAGCATGGTCATGTACCTGACACCACAAAGCGCTAGGGAGCACTGAAATAATATCATTGCCGCCTCTACTTCTATCTGGCTAGCCTTGCACGAGGTGTTTTGGCATGAATGCTTGGACTTTCACTCGGCATATTCCAGGCTATCAGGTTTTGGGCCGCATGTGCGGCCAAGGCAAACATTAGAAAGCACTACACAGTCAAGCACATACCCTGAAAAAAGCCTCTATTGCAGTGGCCACTCGTATGTGAGAAGTATGTCCCCTAGTTTGCCAGCTTCCATCAAAAGAGACAGCGATGTTTCCTGGGCTGCCAAAACTGAGGTCTTTGTAGAGGCTCTTTACTATTGCTGCACATTTAGTGATATGTCCAGCACAGGCTCTCATTGCTGCTGGCTTCAGCTTTGATTTCAAATACTGTGGATAGAGAGAGCAGATTTTAATGAAGAGAAGGGAGGAGAGGTCGGCCTGGAAGGTTTTAGTATAAAAGCCTCAGTGCGAAGCACCAATAGCGACAAAAATATTGTTCAGCGCTGGCTGGCCATTTCCTGTGCTCTGCATAGCACGCGCTGTGCGAATATGGATTTTGAACAAGTTGCAGTTATTACTACCACCACGAGCTCGTCATGAGCTCCATTTCGAGCCAACTTGCCAGCACTTGCTGCACTGAACTTTTAGTTTTCCAGCTACGCCGTACTCGCATGTATCACGTTCGATTGTCAACTCTCCACGACACACTTCGCAAGAAGAAACTTCGTGCAGTAAGCTGTTCACCACATTGAGCTCGACAATAGTATACGTCGTGGTCGACAAACTTTTGATGCTGCACTCGCTCGTGAGAAAATTTATTTTGCGATCCGTCGCCGAGACCGAGGAAAGTTCCACTGCTTTTTGCTATGCATACCGCGCGATCATATCCCGGTCAGCCGTTGTCAAAAACGTTGCGTCTATTCTCGCGCGGTCCATTTGATTGCGCATACCGGTAGTCCTGGAAGCAGCGGTCACAGTCGCTGCCACGCTTTCTCCAGCTGTGAGATCTTTTGCTGCAGCACCATTGTCAGCCGTTTTAATCACAAGCGGCTGCGATGTTTTCTGGTGCCTTGATAGAATATCACTGCTGTCAGCCGATTCCAGCACCACCATGGTCGCGATTGCGATCGCCGGCTGCACTTGTCTCACTGCCGCTCCGTCACAGCATCCCTTCTGCTCTTTCGCCAAAGTCTGCAGATGTCATCGTCGATAACTGCAATGTTTTATGACACTTTGGCCATGTACCGCTATGGTCAGAGGCTGTTGGGTTTGGCGGCTGCCTTTGTGTCGGGCTGCTACATCGCGGCGTCTGCCAGTTTGCTGTTCCGGACGGCTCTATCGATGTCGCTGCTGATGACTGCCATGACTCCTCGGGCTACACAGCACGTTTTCTCCGCCGCTTACCGAATGTGTGGAACTTACGAGAACGGTTTGGCATCTTGATCACGATCGCAGAGCAACAAGAACTTGCGGAATGGTGTTGCCAATGCGCGTCATTGGGGCCGCGCTCACGTAATGCCATCGTTGCCATTCCCCGCACTCCAATCACAAGCCGCCGTTCAGTCACGTCACGGCCATGGGCCAATGATACGGCGTGGTTTTTTCTCTTGCTTTTGCCTGTAGCGCTCTTCTGTGGCAGCATTGGAGGTTCGTTTTTGGTGGTAAAGCAAGCCAGAAAGATGGTTTTTCAAACGACACCAAGATGGCCAGGTTCCGGTGAGCAGTTAGGGCGTGCCGAACTCTGCAAAAAAGGGCCATTTTTGTAGTTTTCATAAGCGAAACCAAGCGCTGCGATGAATAAATACAAAATTGTTTTGCTTGACAACACGTCATTTTGAGCCAATTTTTGGCTGGCAGGTGCGCGATGACATGAAGAAAACGAAAATCACAAAATTGAAAAATCGATCCGGTGTCTGCACCAGCTATCAGGACCTGGTGGACAAAGGTTGCGGTGCGGATCATCTCGGTTGAAGTGATGTTGATGTGGTAAAATGTAGCCATTACGGCTCTCAGCATTTCTATCACATTAGCATTTTCTCTTAGCGCCTGACCATAATAGTTCGTCAATTTTTAAATTAGATTTTGTGTCAGGCCACCTTTTTCTCCAATGGGTTGGTCTTTCTTGCTTTTAGTGATGCGGGTGCATAGAGCTGTTTCCATCCTCTTTTTGACATGGTTTATGCAATCTTCTTTTTTTAGAGGTATGAAACTATACGTCTTGTCTTGAAACAAAGCCTTCAGGGCTGTGCGTTGCACGAGGAAAAACTCATCTTCGGCCCGAGTTTCTATGTGACTCTCACCATGTCCCATCAGCGTCATCTTGTGTTCCATTGCAGACACATCACTTAGCGACTTTTCAACTGTCGTGGCGCATTTGCAAGATGCTTCCGGAGACACAAAACGAGGCTCTAATTGGGCCTGAATTGTGCTAGCGGTGGTGCTGGTAAACAGTGTCACATCCTCTCGTGAAGTACGAGGCTGAGCATCCGCGATGTTTGCAACCTGCGCAGCACAATGAACAGATGTTTCTGCAGGCACAACACGCTGCTCCAGGGGCACGTGAGCTGTTTTGTCTATGTGCATGGACGAGGTTCCATTCATGCTTGAGGTGCTCGGCTGCAAGTCCACGCCGTGCTGTATTGCGCCGTCATTGTCACTGCTTGCAAAAGTCACTGGAGCAAACTTTTTTTTTTTAGTGATCGGTGGTTTTTATTTGCGAGCACCGAATTGATGCGCAGTTTTGCGTTTATTCTTGAATGTTCGACGACCCATGATCACAGGCAAGAGGTGATCTCAAAACTGTGATGCGCAGAGCTTGACAGCGACATTTGTTCTTTTTTAACAAGCCCTGGTCTGTTATCATAAGTAAGATGTGATCTCGAAACCACACCGCGATGAGTTGAAAAGACGAAGTTAGCGGCTCATCAGCGCTGTCGGCACGGAGAGCACACAACCTTTGCGCCGGTTGCTAAGGGTAGCCGCCCTGGAGACCAATGTGCAGCCGCGTACAGTCACGTGGTGCACGCTGCCAATCAGAAACCATCATTAGACCTTGAAACTTTTGCTTGCTGTGCGCGTGCTCTTGCCTGGTTCAGCCGGCAGAGGCGCCAAATTTGAAGACGGAGAATTGTGCTATCCATAGAGACTGGCGGCGCTAGGTTACGTGGTTGCGGAGATATTTCGGCTTAAAAAACACAGTTTTTCTCGCTATTTCCGAAAAATTTGTCTCCACCTTAGTTTCGCAAAATCTTTTACATCATTGCTGCGCGGTTTTCAGTGAAGAAATTTTGAAATGAGATAGAAAAGGAGTCATAGAAACTGAAAATGTGATTTTAAAAGAATTATTTTTGGGCTAAATTTCACGATGCGAAAGCCGCGTGTCCCCCCTTAACCCTTTCAGGCACCACTTGTAATTATGGATAGAAAATATTTTTTATATAAATGTACTTTTCCGGACCTAAGAAAGCCAAATCCACCAAAATTTTGAAAGTTATTATGAAACTTTGTTATTTACAACATTGTACACAATTGTCTACAGAGCGCCTCGGTGGTCGCAAAGATTACTTGTGGAAAGCAAGGAAGCAATTACGCTCTTTCGTCAGGCAGAGTGGTACAGCACATTGTATACAGAATATTAGCGACCTTCCTGTGCACTTCTCGAGCTTGCACCTCGATGGTTCTTTCTGGTCACGAGTTTCAGGCCAATGGTCAAAGCAGTCGTAGCGCGTGTCGGCACAAGGAAGCGACATTCTTGCTTTTTTGTGTCCTGTTCTGGGTTGCGATGCTTAGATCTCTGCAAGAGATGGCCTTCCACGCTTTTTTTCGGGCACTGTAGCTTTAATTAGTGGTTCAGCAACTTACATGCGAAAATTCATCAAATATAGGAGCTTCGCTCTGGGTAGCATTTGATGGTCGCGGAGGTATTCGTGCCAAGTATTGCAGATAGCCACGTCCACAAAGTGAAAAAGCACTCTTAGTGTCCACTTCTTCGAACGAATTTTTGTGTGGTACAAACTAAGTAGAAAATCAAGCTTGTCGACACCACCCATTGACTCGTCAGCATGTTTCATTTCTGCAGCCACCGCGGCGCTTTGTACACAATCGTGTACACGTGCACGCGCAAGCGTCAGCGTTTTGTCATCACCTCAAAAAGGATGAAGTTACCTCAGCTTGGTACTTTATATAACACGTAAACGTATTTCATTTTTATTTGAGTGCTACAGCGCGAAACAGACTGCTACAGCGCGAAACAAATGGCTCTTCGCTGCACCGGCGTCCTCCATTTCTTGTTTTGAGTTGAATATCTTCGCCAAAAGGCGACAGATGGGGCCCAGAACGACCATGGTTGTCAGCCTAAAGCTGACAAATGCACAAAAAACAGTGAAATAATTCCGAATTTTAGACGCGAAAAAAAGACCAAACGCGCGATGTACACAATTGTGTACAAGGTGCCCTAAAGGGTTAAGAAGGCCCTCGGATGCCAGAGACTTGGACACATGTTTTATTCGGCATCCTCCAAGATGGCCAAAAAGCTGGCCTCCAAGTCCATTGTATAAGGCGCCTCCGGCTGCAGTGCTGCGTCAGGGATCGCTGCCGCCTCCGAGGCCTCCTCGCCGCACACAGTCGTTCCGTCGTACTCCCAAACCCATAGTGCATGTAATCGCGGCTACGTTGGATTCGGGCAAATAAGGCAACCAGCGGTATCAACTCAACAATATTTATTGCTCAGAGCAATAAGGTTGGGGTGCCAGAGAGACGGGGTCTCGCACAGTGGCGCTCTTTTATACCTCTTGACCTATTGCAAGGGGAATGTCCTTCTCGCCCTTGGGATACCTTTCGTTTCCCCACAAGCGGGGGGGAAAGGGCACTTTTGTCTTGAGAGCGAGGGAGAACTGGGAGACCGTATAGTGCGTCTCTTGCATGTCTATCTGGCTCCTGATGCGTCCTCAACGTGTGAACGCGACGACGTGAGTGCGTGGGAGAAGATAAGCGCGTTTGCTCGCCACACGGTCAAGTGCTGACGGTACGAGTCGAGGACAAGGAGCCAGTTCTTCGACAAAAATTGCTAGTGGATGCCGTGGCCACACACTCTTTATCCAGTCTTCTACCATGGCACCTGTCATCCAGCCGTTTTCATTTGCCCGCATAGTGACGTTTCTTGGGAAAGCTTCCCAAGCAGGTGGTACCTTTCTTTTAAATGTACAGTACACTCCCTTTAAACGAAACTCGACGGGGACAGTGAAATCTGTTTCATTTATTAGAAGTTTCGTTTAAGGGTCGCAACCCCCAAAAAAGCTGTGCAAGGTGGCTTGCTTCAGCTTGGTGTGGGACTGCTTCACCAAGTACGCATTCATCTTGTTTAAATTGCACAGATGCTCCAAGCAGCCCTCCTTCTGGAAGTACCGCTGGAGAAGTTCTACTGCCTGGCTTGCCTCTGAAGTCAGTGGGGCACTCTGGTGGTCGTCACTGTCCATCTCCTCCTCACTTTCATCACCTGTGCCTTCTTCGACTTCCTTTAGTATGTCAACTAAAGTATCCTCACGGCAGGTGACCACGTCATCATCAACAGCTTCGTACTCATCCATTGTCCCAGTGCCAGAGCCGCACCTCTGGGCCACCAAATCAAAAACAGTGTCTGCTTCAGCATTGTCGGCGTCGGACTCTTCTTGGCTTGCATCCGACCCTTCTTGGCTTGCATCCACTTGCTCAAGGAAGCCCGCGTGACCAAAGCATCGCCAAATGGTTGTAGATGCAACCTCGTCCCATGACTGGGCCAAGATGTGGATGGCAGAAAGGAGGTCTACGGTGTACCCTTTGTTGCTCTCCATATACAGCATCATCCTTCTAAGGATGTGGCGACGGTAAAACACTTTTAAATTTCGAATAACGCCTTGGTCCATTGGCTGGAGCACGGCTGTCACATTGGCAGGGAGGAACTCCAGCCGAATAGAGTTCAGGTCTCGCACTTCACCATGCGCTGGGCAATTGTCCACAATGAACACAACCTTTCTGCCTTTTTTGGTGAACTCTGCATCTCTCTCCCTCAACCAGGTTTCGAAAATTGCCTGGGTCATCCAAGCCTTGGTATTTGCCTCGTAAAATACCGGGAGTCCTTTCACACCTTTAAAAGCCCGAGGTCTCTTTGCTTTTCCGATGACAAGAAGCTTCAGTTTTTCGGACCCGTCCATATTGGCTCCCACCAGAACAGTAACGCGGTCCTTGCTGTGTTTTCCTGCTGTACACTTCTCACCTTTCAAGCTGAGAGTCTTGTTGGGAAGAAGTTTATAAAAAAGCGCCATTTCGTCCACGTTGAAGATGTCGCTGGGCTTATAAGTTGAGAGGACGTCTTGGAGCTTCTGCTGCTGCCAGTCGGCGCAAACATTCAGATCTACCGCGGCACTCTCACCTGCTATAGTGCGGAAGACGAGGCCATGGTGCTTTTTGAAACGGCTTAACCAGCCGTCACTGAACTTGGTCTTCAATCCCGATTTGGAGTGCGATGTCTCTTGCTTTCTCCTCCAAAATAGGCCCGGTCACTGGAAGGTTGGAGCTTCGCGCGCGCTTAAACCACAGGAAAAGTGCTTTCTCGAGGTCCTCGTGGTCGGCCAGACGCATCCTTTTCCTACCGGGAGTGAAAGCGCCGCTGTTGTAAGCCTTTTGAATCTTTTCGCGATCTTTCAAAATCCTCGAAAGGGTGCACTTCGGGATGCCATGCCTTTTCGCGATAGCCATCTTGGACTCCTGGGCGCGATCGACGTCTTCGAGAACTTTCATTTTGGCGCTTAAAGTCAGTGCATTATGCGGGCGCTTTTTAGCGGTTCCTTCCATAGTGCACGCGGAGAGTCACGCACGTAGTAAGCGGCGCACCAGACCATCTCGTGCGCACTAACGCTCGATAACACAAAGTGCAAAATGGCGTCAGAATGCAGCTGCCGCGTACCGGATCGGATTGGATTGGATTCTGGACAGCGACGGTAACAAAGTCAGAATGATGGCCGATTTCGGTTTCGTTTATCCGTGTTGCCCAGAAAATGGTGTTTCGTTTGTCGAGCGCAACTCAGTACTCATTTTATAGAAAACCAATTACTTTTTTAAAAATTGTTTCGTTTAAGAGACGTTTTCGTTTATGCGAGTTTCGTTTAGCGCGCGTACACTGTAATAGGAGGGAGTTTATGCCCATCAGCTATGCAGAATAGCATCACGGTTATGCGCTGCTCCTCATAGCATGCAGAGCGCACCTTCACCTCCTTGGCACCCTTTTCATTGACGGTGTATGCTACTAGCATGTTGAAATAAACAGCCATTTGGTTGGCGTTGCTGATTTGCTCTAGGCTGTAGCCTCTCGCTTCTCTCTTTCACAGCACGTAGCACTGAAAAGCTACCAGTTTTCTTCAACATCGCTTGGCAGTTTCTGGGCGATTGAAGTATGGCATCGGAGGCTGACGCCAAAGCACTTTATGAATTTCTGAAGCCAGTTCCGGCTGGCTTTGAGCGTTGGGCCTCGCTCCCTTGAAAGTTCCCTCGCTTTCACTTGGATCACTTCTGTCATTAATGGAAGGGCAGCTGCTCTCTGCATCCGAAAGAAGTCATGGTGACGGCCTTTCTGTGATCCGGTAAATGCATCCTCGTTGCGGCGCACGCAAAAAGCACTTCTCGTTGCCCCTATCCAATGACGGACGCTTTTCCTTATCAATGCGAAAGTTCCACCCGGCTTGAACGTTTGACGATGCCTCTGCGGTTAGCACAACTATTCGTTAGAAAGCGGCACTATAGTGACATTGCCTGTTTGGTGCCATTACGATAACACCATGCTGCGTGCCAATACGACACAGGTCAAAATGGCGACGTCACTCGTGTACTTCAATTGGCTACTGGCGCGACTAGTAGCGGCTGCGATACTGACTTTTCTAGATTGCGCTAGCTATGCATCATATTTATCAATTTCAATTAAGAACTGGCGCGTTTTTTAAATCTCCTCGAATCTAAGCCGACCCTAGCCCATTCCTGCCCAAGCACTAACTGCTCAATAAACACATTTTTTTCTGGAATTATTTATCTTTATGGCCCTCTGAAATAAACCCTAGCATCTAAAACTAAAAATATTTATTTTTTGGTTTTTCAAAATGAACCCACACATGTGTGGGCTGAGCTTTTATTTGAGTGACTCTCAGTACAAGAAAAGGAGTGGCCGATTTGGAGCTTCAGCCCCCTAAACTTTAGCATGGAAGGTTTTGAAGCATTTTTGGGCGTATGCTTGTGCTACCTTCATTCTATACCTCCTATTCAGCTTTATTACAACGACTGCTACCCTCTCATTAATGCTGTAGAATCCATTAATGTTGCCTGCTATGTCCTTATGGACTATAAATCCTACGCCGAATTCTGTCTTATCTGGAAGACCTCTGTAGCTGAGGACGTGGCCATTAGTCAGCATTGTGTAAGCCTCACCAGTTCTTCTAACCTCACTAAGGCAAATAATATCCCAGGCAATGCCTGATAATTCTTCAAATAGCCCTGCTAAACTAGCCTCACTCGATAGGGTGCGAGTGTTGAACGTTGCCAGGTTCAGTTTCCAGTGGCGGCCTGTCCGGACCCAGAGATTCTGAGCACCCTCTGCCGCGTCGCAGGTCTGACCACCGCCTTGGTCAGGTGCTCCGCAGCCACTGTGGACTGAGGGCCATGGGTTAATTTAGGAGTCGTGAGGGAAGCAATGGCCGAATACTGCACCAGGGAGGCCCATTCCTGTTCTGTTGAGGTTGCGACTTTGTTGAAGCTTAGTGGGCCTTCCTAATTTGGTTGCACCTGGACTAGCTCTCGACGATATCTTTTTGCCGATGTCAGGCGCCACTCCATGCATGAAAATGTAGTGGATTGGAGGAGGATTCGAACTTACGACCTTCAGATTAGAAGCCGGGTGTTCTACCTCTGCTCCATGCCACCATGCCATGTTACATGTATCGGGGCTTAAAAATTTTAACACTTTTTACTTTCTTTAAATTTACAATTACATCGAGTGCTTTTGTCACAAGGAAACTATATGAGAAGTAACCTATTGTTTAGGGAGTATTTAGGAAACTGTGGCAGCCACTGAAACAGAAGGGCATAAAAAAAAAAAAAATATCACTCCCAGGGAATGCCTTTATGGGCATAGTGTCCTGCAAGAGCGGACAAAATGAGGTCTGGCTTGCTTCATACAGTAACTAATCTGCATGAAGCTGCACTTTAGACTACAAATGATTCTGATCAAACTGAATACCACAAACACAGTTTATGCTGAAGCCACATTCAAAACACATGAGGAGATCCTCCTTTTCAAGATTAGTTCTTTGTTTCCAGTGTTAACTATTACTTTTTCCACAGAAAGTAGATGGCAAATGACGCAGGTGTTATAAATGTAACCCTGGCAGAGTGAACTGAATCGTTTTGACTTGTTATGCATACAATATCGGTTGCAGGCAAAGAGAAAAAATAGCTCACCTCAACCAGGACTTGAACATGGGTACACCACATAGGAGATGAGCATTTTACTATGAAGGTTATCGCATAGTTCTTAAAGCACTGAAGAAATTGATACTACTTACTAAAATGCAACTTTCAAAATCTACAGTGAATTTCGCTGTTCCACGCCAAATATCTCGGAAGCCTGTGCTTAGCTGCTGAGTGAAATCGTGGTTGCCAGATGTCACCAAAGTGCTGTGCACAGGGTGTCTCCAAGAAAAAAAGATGTTCAAAGACCTCACCTTACTGTTGTCGCCATGATTTAATTGACAGCTTCCGAATGAAAGTATTGGATTGGGGACGTGCCAATTCACAATGAAAGAAATGCAAGCAGCTATTCGCTGTCTAAGACATGCAGTTGGCTTGAAGTCTGCACAGATCTGGAAGAGTTTTTCTTAAGGGAAGAAATGTCTATGAGGAAGCATCTGCGAGCAGGTCTGTGAGCAGGTCAAGCAAGGGGTCTGTGACAGAAACATTGGATAGACGATCATGAATTTACGGAATATGTTTAAATTTTATGGGCCTGCAATGAACTGCACGAAGGTGGTGCCCCGCATCAATGGGCAATTGAGTCAGTAAATGTCTGAGTGAGAAATGAGTGGACAGAGAAAAAAGGACGTTAATAGCTAGGCATACGTACAGTTGGCTAGCCTACAGATGGGGAAGGGGATAAAGGGAACAGAACGAGAAGGAGAGAGAAAAAAGTGTCAGTGTAACCAAAGGCTTATTCAGGCTACAGAACAGCTGGCATAAAAGATAAGAGTATACACAATTCATGCATACAGAAGACAGCTTGGCATGGCTGACACTATTAGCAAAGCAGAGAAATGGTCCATCAGAGGTAACACCAGTGTACTGATCGCTGTATTTGTTCTGACAATTTTTTCTAGGTCGCCAATAATGTTTCTGCATTGAGGTTCACGGGACTATAAAAACACACTAAATTAGGCTAGGCTGTGAGAATTTGATCTCGTAACACTTTTTTTGCATATGCTTGGTGAAAGAACATGGCTTATATAATTGAATCGGAAAACAAAGGCCAATGTTTTCTTTTTCTTTTAATGAATTATGGCCAATGTATTGCACGAATAATGTCAGTGCGACACAATGATTTTTGCAGCACATTGAGGTACACTTGGGTCCTCTCCGTGCAGGAAAGGCTCACGCGAATTCCCAAGACCAGTTCTCATTTGCTTTCAAATGCAATGTGCAATGATTGCCAACAAAGAAATAATAGCCTATGCTGGGCAGTTCTAAAATAAACGAAATTACGAAAAGTTGGTCTCGAATTTTCAAGGTGGCATCGACATCATTTTAGACTTTTGTTACTGAGCGCATTGCGCTTATTTAATGGATAACCCCTTTCATTTTAGAATAGTCTAACAATAAAGCATGTATATTTTTCATTGATGACCCCTAACTAATGATGTAATTGCTGGCCGTTACTCAGTAGTAGATATCAATGGCTTAAGTTGGACCTGCTACTATCTAGCACATTACCTACAAAACCATGAAAGGTTTAGGACATCTGTCAAAATGTCCAGCTGCATGAATGTTCAGACTAAAGAGAAAAGAAAAGCAGTTTGCTGGCCAATTATATTCAGGACCAAGAACATTGGTTACAATCAGCCCTCAAACGTCCTCTCTTCCATGAATGCTACTGTTTATGTGCATTTTAGAATGTTGATTCCAATATGATGCCAACTGTAAAATGAGCATGCTGGTGAAATGTTCAAACATGCCAAAAATCCACAAAGCAACAAACAATCTACAATGAAAGGACATATCTGAGTATGCAGAGAGCTTAATCTGCACAACTGCTCATCAGGGATCCATAAAGACCATGGCAATCCTATGTTCCATGACACCATATATTTTGAGGACCTGCACCTTTCTGGATGTCTCACTTCATGACTTCATTATTTTTTCTCAATCATCCGAAACTAATTAATTTTCCAGAACTGTGATTCCCGACATGCACAGTGACCCTCCAGCTCTCGTAACAAATATGTTATTACTGGTGTTGCAGAAATATGCTTTCACTGAAAGCTCAGTTTATGTTAAAAATGTCAACAGCTGCCAAAACAAGTGTTAGCTCTCTAGCAAGTAAACAGTACTGAGTTGACAAGTAGTAACTGAATGTTACAGAGACAGCTATTGTATTTTTCTGCACAAGAACTGTTTTCTGATTCATTCCCATTACAATTCAGTTTTCATCACAATTGCATGCCCGCAATTCAAACGTGTCTTGTTTGCTAGCAAGTCACAAAAGCTCACTTCTGCTTTCCCTTTACATGCATGTCTTTGCTGTGGCATCGGAACATCTTTGTGTGCTAGCAGGGGCAGTAACCATGAAATTCTGACACAGTAACCAACACAGTAAAACACAGTTAACAGAGTAAAAACACAGTAAAACACAAAAAAACACAGTAACCATTAAATTCTGAATAATGGAATAGTTTAACTGTTTGCACTTACCATAAGGTTCGACACCAATGTGCTCCAACAGCTTCATTTCGTCGAATGCTGTCATGCCATGCTGGCTGTATTCTTCAATATTCTTCGTTTTTTTCTTGAAGAGTTGTAAAAACGTTTGGGCTAAACCCAAAACTGCTTATCAGGTAGTGCATTGAACCTTGTTAGACAGGTGCGGCCTGGTAGAGCCAGAATGTTGTGCTTTTGCATGTGTTTGTATGCATCAGTAATCACTCAAGAAGCCATTCGTTTTGCTACTTCATTCCTTTTTTCAACTTTCGCTGTGCCGCTTCAAAACAAGCCTTGACAGCTGCTTGTAGCTTGTGAGGAAGGCCTCTTATTCTTTCAGCTACCACTTCCTCAGATAGCTGTTTGTTTTATGTCTTCATCTGGTTCAAGCTGATGCTTGCATTGCTTAGCTTGGCTTTTGTTCTCCGTAGATTACGCCGTAAATTGCGACTGGGGTTCACAGCCACCTTTTGACACCGTCTTCTAGAAAGCTGGTTCAGTATCAGCTTTCTCTAATAGCTGCAGTGAATACAAGCACGCAGACCATCTGCTACAACAAGCATCCGTTTCTTCGAAAAAAACACGCCATTAAATGACAGGCACTTGCCAGCTAAAAAGCCTCCATACCTGTGCCAGGGTACAACGTCAACTGGCTGACATTGCTGATCAGTGTCTCCATGTCTTCTCACGTTCCTCTTGGCTCCACTTCTTGCCTCTGATGAGAAGCTCAGCAGCACTTCCGCCAGCTTGCATCTTTATCTGCATCAGCCTCTTCGTGCTATCTTGCTTTGCTCGATAGCATCGGTTTCGCACTCTGGCATAAAGAAACGAGTCCCCAACACACAGTAGAAAAATTTCTGACCAGCTCATCAAATAAGCTGCCAAGGTCTTAAGACGGCGCTTCCGACAACGTGTTAAGCTTTCATCTTCGCTTCGGATTGGGAAGCACCTGATCACTGAGGTTGCGTTCCTTTTTTGGCAGCTACTTTGTTAAGTACTTAGGAGCATCTGGTAAAATAGTAGGAACGACATCCTTTGTCAAGAGTGGTCAGTCTCGGGGGATCTCGGCGGCCTTACCATTGATGGTCGTCTGAAAAGACTGCTGGATGAACCTTGACTAAACTTGGCGCTCGCAGACAATGCAGGTGTCGTGGAGGGCTCGATTGCCTCTTTTTGTTCCGCGACCATTCACGTCAATCAGCCACAAGCGGAGCCCGAAACAAGGAGCATGTCTCCTTACACAAACGATAACCGCTACTACAATTGGGTACGCAACAGAAGCCATATTGCTTGTCCTGCTGCCTCCCTGTTATTTGTTTCATTCCGGTGTGCACGCACACACACACACACACACACCACCACCACTGCTCAACTCAAATACGGCACAATGTGGCTAAAAGTACAGGCAACGAGGCACTGATCACATATAAACTCAGATGGAAACAGCTCAAGCCACCAAAGCAACACGTGCAAACATGCATGCGCAGACACGCACGGCAGCGCCCTCTGCGCAAAATTATTACTGCGGTGGCCCTTCGCCTTCGTTGAAATGCGCAGCGGATGGCACTCTTTCCAGTACACTATACCCTGGTCTTCTCAGCCCTTAGCTTCTGCTTCAGCGGAGCTGAGCGTCTGCTTGGGCAGCTCGTCTAACAGCAGCAGCAAACGAAGCACTTCCATCGGTTGCGTCACTCAGTGTTCAGAAAGAAAGCGTGAACACGGGAATGCGTGGCTCGCGTGGAACGAATTCTCTATCGGTGGTGTCGCAGGCAAAGTGGGTCTTAAGCTCATGCTGGCACTTTGTTTTCATATAGTATTGGTGGACGTGCTCACCGCATGCCTCAGTAATGACGTCGTTGGCGGCGGGGTGACGGCACACGCTACTGTGGTGCCAACTCGTTAGGGGGTGGTGGCCGTGGAGCATGTCTTGAGCGGCACTTGGCTTTCCTCCTCACCATTTTACCATACTCTCCTCCCCTTTCCTCCTCGTGCTCTCTTTGCTATCACCGTCTTTCATCCTCCGCTGCGCTTGTAAGTGTTGATGAATCAATGCGTGCGCTTCGTTTGAAGCATTAGTGTGCAATTCATCGCCTAATGACACTGGTACGACTATGGTAAACTTAGGATAGGTCGTGCTGACCAATATTTTTGAAGAATACTCAGAGATAAGCCGGCAAAAGAGCTCTAAAAAATGGCTATCAATCAGTAGATCAGTGGTTTGCTCCCCATGGCCATGCGGCTTTGGCCATCTGTGGCGCAGTGGAGTACAGTATGTGGAAAATTTAAGCAGTGCAGGCAATTTATGCATTCATTTCATATGCGTGGCTTTAAAAAAACATATGAAAGGTAAGCAAGAATATCCGTGATGGTTCCTTACAGTAAATGCAACTTTATCAAGTGCACCGAAAGCACTGGGGTCAATGCCACTACGTGAGATGCATTCTGGGCTTGCGTGAAGAGTCAATGAAGGAAGCAATGCACACGCATGAACGTCACTTATGCAGGTTGAGAGGGTGTTTCAACGGGGGCTTACCCGTGGCCTCCGCAGCATTTTGATGGCACCAGGAGTTGGGGGCCTGTTGGGCAAAGTGCACGGTTTGCGAGTGTTGTTGAAGGTGATGTGATGGTACGTAGCCATCACAGCCTTGTGCATGTCATCCGCATCTCCTTTGTGGGTTTTGAGAGAGAGAGAAACAACATTTATTTACGCATCCGGCGTGCGGGAAGTCACCGGCCACGCAGGGCGCGGGTGTTCCCTATCTGAGGACTAAGGCTAATAGAGTCCTATAGTCCCAGGGCCTAGATCCTGAGGACGTTGTGCTCCGGCTAGGCATTGGATACTCGGGCTCCTCCGCTCCCGTCGTCCGGGGCGTCGGCTCCCTTTCTCTTCTGCTTTGCCAGAGCCTCCTCAAGCCGCTGGATGGCCCTTCGTTGCGTCGTTGAGTCTTCGGAGCGTATCCAAACTCCCACCTCTTTGGGATACGTGGCGTCCTGGCACTGCCCGTTCCCGTTGTGCACAGCACTGTTACACCCGCCCCACATGATGTGGTGGAGGGTGGCTAGTTCACGTTCGCACACGCTACACTTTGCGTCCACAAACATGTCGGGGCATACGTGCCGGGCCAATGCTGGCATTAGCACGCATTCTGTTTGCAATTGTCGGAGCTGCACTGCTTCCGCACGTGACAGTTCATGATGCGGAGGCGGAAAGGCTCTCCTGGCCTCTCTGTATGCCGCCAGGATCCCTCATCCCTCCGTAGTCGGTGAGGGGGTCGAGGTCTTCTTCACGTTCTTCACCGCTGGTTTCGGGGGGTCGGGCTGCCGCGGTCCGGCACGTGATGAGATCACGGGCCACAGCGTCCGCCTCCTCGTTTGGTTCTCGATATCGGGAGCCAGTTGTCGTCCCATGTGGGCTGGGAACCATTTGAGAGCGATGGTTGGCCCTGCAGCGGCACCGCAAACAGCCCGCGAAGCCACGATGGACCTCACTAGCCGCTCCGTGCCCCGCCAGACCACGCCTCGGGCAAAATTCTTGATTGCCTGCTTCGAGTCGCTTAGCACCGTGCGCGTGCCCGGCCAACCTGTGGCCAGGGCTATCGCCGCCTCCTCTGCCTGGCCGGCTGTTCGGGCGCGCACGGTGCATGCCGTTAGTAGTTTACCGGTAGTAGCGCTGACCACCACCGCTGCGAAGGCATTGCGTCTTCCCGGATACCTTGCGGCGTCCACGTAGACTGCGCCCTCTTCTCTCTGATGTTGCCGGGCCAGCGCCGCTGCTCTCGCCGCTCGCCTGCCCGCATCCCTTTCCGGGTTCGTGTTCTTTGGCAGCGGGTAGACGATGATCTTCCTCGCTGCCTCGTCGCTCAGGGGGACTTGTTCTTCTGGTTCCCGTCCGGTCCTGCTCCCGGGCGTTCTCCGGGAGGTAGTAATCCCACCCGATCGAGTAATCTTCTGCCCGCGGCTGTGCTGCTCAGGCGGCTCAGCTCCGAAGCTCTCTGGGCCTCGCTGATCTCCGAGAGCGTGTTGTGTGCTCCCAGAGACAGCAAGGCTGTTGTCTTTGTGCCTGGTAGGAGTCGGAGAGCCCCCGCGTAGGCCTTCCGGATGGCGGCGTCGATCTTGGCTCGTTCCGCGCCGGTCCAGCGGTGGAAGGCCCCCGCATATGCCGCGTGGCTTATAACGAAAGCCTGCAGCAGACGCAGGAGCCCCCTCTCGTTCATGCCCCGGTAGCGGGACGATACTCGCTTGACCAGGCGCGCCGCGATGCCCATCTTGGTTGTGATGTTCTTGATCGCCGTGGCGTTGGTCTGGGTGCCGTCCACGAACATCCCCAGGACTCGGAGCCCCGGGACGTGCGGGATCGGCACACCGTCACTGGTGCGCACGATGATGTTCTCGGCTGCCTCTTGGCTTGCCTTCTTTCTGTGCCTCCCAGGTGGTGGCAGGATGAGTAGCTGTGATTTTTGCGGCGAACACCGCAAGCCCGTGCCCGAGAGCGCAGACTCCATGGCGTCCACTGCCGCCTGCAGGCCCGCTTCGATGTCTCCGTCGCTTCCACCCGTGGCCCAGATGGTTACGTCGTTGGCGCAGAGGCAGTGTCGGATCCCCGGGCCCAGCGCCTCCAGGCGTTTGGCCACCTCGATCATGACGATGTTAAACAGGAACGGGGAGATGACCGAGCCCTGTGAGGTCCCGACACTGCCCAGCTCTCGTTCTTCGAGCTTCGTTCCTCCCACCCCCAGCCCCAGGCGGGACACCTGAGCCAGGACCGCCGAGTGCCTGACGTTGTCGAAGGCGCTCTGCAGGTCCAGGCCCAAGATCGCTCGGTTGTCGTTCTTCGGAGTCCCGCCCGGTGGGTCGAGGACTTCTCGTTGGATCAGGAGCATGGCGTCCTGCGTTCCCAACTTGGCCCGGAAGCCAAGCATCGAGTCCGGGTAGATGTTGTGCGCCTCCAGGTAGCGGTTCCACCGGGTGTTAAGGACGTGCTCCAGCACTTTGCCCACGCAGGACGTGAGCGAGATGGGACGCAGGCCCTCTATACCCGGTGGCTTGTTTGGCTTTGGCAGCAGGATGGTCTTTGCCGTCTTCCAGGCCTTGGGCAGTTTGCCGCCTCGCCAGCATTCGTTGTAGTAGCGTGTCAGCGATGTGATAGCTGAGTCGCTCAGGTTGCGTAGGGCTTTGTTAGTAACTCTGTCGGGTCCGGCTGCCGAACGACAGTTCAGGTTCTGCGCCGCCAGCCGCACTTCCCATGCCTCTATATCTCGGTCGAGGTGGGGGTTCGGCTGGCCGGCGTAGTCCGGGTGGTCTTCGCGACTGGTGATGGGGAGGTAGCGCTCGTTGAGTCGCTTGAACATCTTCTCTTCGCCCAGTTGACGAGCGGTGGTGTGTAGGATTTGGGCCATGCGTGTGCGGTGGTATTCGCAGCTCTTGGTCTCGTCCATCAGTTGCCTGAGGAGTTTCCAGGTGCCGCCGCGGTGAAGCTGCCCATCGGCCTGGCTGCAGAGTGCAAACCATTGCTTGAGCAGAGCTGCTTGCTGTGTCGCTCGATCTCTCGGCCGAGTTCTGCGATCTTCTTTCGTAGCTTTTTGTTGTGACGTTGCCGCCGCCAACGCTTTTGGAGCGAGCGCCTGGCTTCGAGTCGATGGGCTAGTCTCGGGTCCATGGTTTCGATTTCTTCGGGCGCCTCGATCTCTTCTGTGGCCCCATCTGTTGCGGCCAGCAGCTTCGCTGACCACTCGTCGATGTTGTCGACTTCGCCGAGTTCTGTGTTGCGGAACTTGCTCCAGTCGACGAGCTTGTGCTTTGATGTTTTGCCGCGATTCGGGTCTCCGTTGAGATGAGCCAGCGGTAATTCGATTTCGATTATGAAGTGATCGCTGCCTAGGTTGATTCCCGTATTCCTCCACTTCGCGGTGCCGCCTTCGGGCAGCATCGCAAAGGTGAGGTCCGGATTTGTATCCCGGGCAACCGATGTTCCGATCCTTGATGGGTGGGCTGGATTGGTCAGTAGCGTGAACTCGGCTTCGCCGGCGTCTTCGAGAAGGTCCCTTCCCTTGGACGTGGTGGTCGTGTAGCCGAGCTCTCGATGTTGGGCGTTGAAGTCGCCGCATATTATCGCGGCAGCATCTCCTTTCTTGGCCAGGTCTTTCTGTACTTGTGATGTGGCGCTCTTGATCTTATGGAAGAGAGTCTTGAATTTCTGCTTTCCATGTCTTGGATTGCTGTAGATGTTAGCTATGAAGACGGTGGTCGATGTCTTCTTCTTTCTTTCACCCCGGGCTCCGCGTCCTTTGCCGCTAATCGCTAGCTCGGTGACGCACAGCTCGATGGCGGTGTCCCTGCTGCCCAGGAACTGTTGGTGTTCCACGTGGGCGATGCCTTTCCGGATGAACGTGCACACGCCCTGCGCCGCGCCCTTCCCGCATGTGCGAGCGGACGGGGGGCAGGCGCGTGCCCGATACCCTGGCAGCGTCGGCGTGTCTTCGGTGTGGGTTTCTTGGACCGCTATCACGTCCGGGCGAGCCGTCAGTTCTAGCGATCTCAAGTACTGTTGTAGGATTGCCTTTCTGCACCGGAACCCGTTGGCGTTCCAGTGCCAGATCTTGATCTTATTGTTGCTGTCCATTATGAGGGAGAGCCTTCTGTGTTTGGCAATATTGATGCACCGACCTGTCTAGGAGCGGCTGCAGCTTCTCGGGGCTCAGGGCCCTCTCTAGCGCTTGCTCGATTTGGAGCTGAATCGTTTGCGCTAGTTGTTGTTGGATGACTTGAGTGCATTTCGTGAGGATCCTCTGCTCGAGGCCCTCGAAGCTCTTGCCCCATTTCTGTATAGCTCTCGCGTTCTGACCGATCTTCTTACTGAGACTCCCGTAGCCGAGAGGTTTGGTCTTGTCTCTGTTGTTTATAGCTGCCACCGAGGTGACCGAGGCGCTATCGTCTTCTTCCTCCTCGCTTTCACTTGCGCTTTCTATTTCCTCTTCGGGTTGTTCTTCCAACCCTCTTGCCGCCGTAACGATGGATGCCCTTGTCGGGATCGTCGCTTTGGCGGTGAATTGGAAGGTCTCAGGGGTTGTAGTGTTGGCAAAGGCGTTGCCCGCGATGCTCGCTAGGGTTCCGTTGTCTTTCTCATCGGCGTCTGTCGTCATCTTGTTGTCGTTGGCTTCGTCCCTTGCTTCCCCCTCTTGAAGCCTTCTGATGGCGTCTCGTTGTTGGTCGATGACGCCTCGTTGTTGTTTGATGGTGAGCTGCATCGCCGCCATCGCCGTCTGGAGTTCCTCCATCGCCTTCTCCATTTTCTGAACTGTAGCTTTCAGCTCCCGCGTCTCTTTCTTGCATTGTTCGCTGCAGCTGCTGCCGCTTGGCATCTTGCCAGGCTCCTTCGGCGTTGCAGCTGCTGCTCCGCTCGGGGCCCTGCTCTTTTGCGTCATCGCCGCGCGATTGACGTCAGACTTGTTTGTCGGGCTCGGGTGCGCTTGCACCTGCGGCTCCGGTCTTGGCGGGCGCGCTTCTTTCGGTCGTCCGGAGGTGACGTCAGCCCACGGCGCGTCCTCCGGTTCCGCTCTGCTCCTATCGCGGCTCGCCACGCCGTTTTGTTCGTGACGTGTGCCGTTGGCTCTCAGCTCCGGGAAGTCGAATCTTCTAGAAAGCGTAACCTTCCCGGCCTCTTTCGCGGGCGCGGGCGCCATCTTGGTTATAGCTTCGGTGTTCTGTTTCGCCCACTGCCGCTGCTTGATTTGTAGCGGCGTCTTAAATTTGTTCTTGCAGCTGCCCGCGCCCGTGATGTGGGAGCCGCCGCAGAGCTTGCATCTTGGTTTGCAGTATTCTGCATGGTCTTCTCTTGGGTTGTTTCTACCGCAAGCGAAGCACACTTTAGCGTTCGGAGTTGGGTACACATCTTTCCTGTGCCCTATCTGGCCGCATGTAGTGCAGACCTCACGGTGCTGCCTGTACAGCGTACACTTCGTGACAAAACCGCCATACTTTACGTAGTGCGGTACTTTGTTTCCTTCAAATAGGATTACCACCGACTCGGTGTTTCCGAGCCGGTGTGCGGCCATAACGGTGGGGTTATGCTTGTTCACTAGGAACCGAGTGATCTGTTCCTCGGGTTCCTCTCTGCCCACTCCACTTATTACGCCTCGTGAGGTGTTGTCTGGGGTGCTCTTGTACGCAAACGTTTCATACGTGCGTTCCTCCACCGTGATACTGCGGATCGATCCATAGCGGAATGATCTCGCTTCACTAGGTGTGCTTAGCACTATAATGTTCTGGGCGGCGTTCGGCGCAAACGAATCGTCCTCCGCTTCTTCGATCTTAATGTTAGCCGCCGTTATGATGGCAGCGCGCAGCACGGACATTTTGGTGGCACTCACTACGAGTCCCCCGCGAGGCCTAACGACTACGCGGTGCTCGTCTTTCTTGGCGAAAGTGGGCATGTGGGCTGACTTTGCCATATTAGCGTTCACTTTGCAACGTACGTTCACTTTGGCAACGTACTGCGCTTTCTGCTCGCGCCTACGCTCCTCCTTCAATTTAGCGTTCGAAGCCGAGAGAGACTTGCTCGGCTTACCTGCGGTTTGGGTGTCCCGCTGCGATGGGTTTCCCGCTTCCTGCCGTTTCTTCTCGCGTCGAGAGACCACTACGGTCCAGCCCGCACACGAGTTCGGTGGATCACAATCACTGTTCGCCGCGGTAACACACTGTCCGATGCCGGTGGCGGTCGAGGAACCGCCACCGATCGTCGTCGAGCAGTCTCCGCTGGCGTCGAGTCGCGATCCGGTCGGTTGTTCGGCGGCTTTCTTCTTCGCGGCGGTTAGGTCTAGCTGACCTTGCCGCCTCTTGCGAGCAGAATTCGCACCTATATCCGCGTCCGAGGTGTCCATGGCTTGGGATTCTTCGTAGTGTTGGTCGTTCTCGTCGTTCTGAGGCCCGACGAGCTCTGGGGAGGCCTCCAAGGCCGCCCCGGGTGCCGCGCCGACCGAGCACATGGTCGGAGCGAAGGTAGCCGTCGTTAGGCTTAGCGGGGCTGCGCCCGCTTCGCACATGAAAATCGCTCTAAAACTCCCAAAAGTGGGTGAAATGGCCCAAATTTGGTATCGACGTGGTCCACTCACCAAGCTGATCACTCACGTACCAAAATTAGTCCAGTAGGGGTCGATGGCCCGCCGAAAATTAGCATTTCTACGGAGACGCGTCTGTCGTCGTCTGCCGCAACGCACTCCCGGTCGCGTTCCATCGCTCCACAGAGCGAGTAATCTTGTGGGTTTTGAGCAGCCACTCGTAGCAGGAGCTTAGTCGTGTGATAAGGTCTGCTTGTAGCTGACCTTATGCAATGCGGTTTTGTGCATAAATTACGCAATTCCCCTTGTCAATCTCGATGTACCCGCACACCTTTCCTTCTTGCAATGCGAGGTACTTGCGGCTGTCCCCATAACACAGCACATTGGTCTAGTGGAGGTTGTGCCATTTGAGGGAAGCCTCAAATGGCACAAATAAGGGAAGCCTCTGCTTCCATTTCACCTGGCAAATTGTTCATATTTTTCTTGCAGTCGGGACTGGCCTTCCAATCGTCAAAGGAAGGATCATGCCCGACTCACATGCAGTGCAGGAATGGCTTAGCACAACATAGTCTAAAACAAATCCCATGAACAGTTCAGTCATGGTGCTGACGTGGATGTGCAAGATGCCTTGATGTTCTCAAGGTTGTTCAGGCTCAATTTGGAGTAAAGTTCGCAAACGAATTGCCAACATTCACTTGTTAGGTTTCAGGCTACACAATTAGCTGCAGGGACCGGCGTTTTCTTGACATAGCTTTGCCATGTCTTCGTGTGGAGACCGCGGTGGCTAATGTTCACTATGGAGAACATATCATTGAGGGATGTATGGCGATTTCCAGTTGCCTGCATGGCGCGAGCGGTGAGATTGTTCATGGGAAACAGGTTCACCTTTTGTTTGTGTGTCAAGCTGCGTCACAGCACAAGGTGGGGCATTTCAACAAATGAGTTGAGGCATCTGCCAAGCTTTCTGCGTGCTTTCAAACTCGTTATACATTCCCAGCTCATCATACTTGTAAATGTGCAGTTTACAAGAATGTTTTACTGAGGCAAGCACAAACAAAAAGTGTTTCAAAAGTTCTGGCTGCACCTGTTATCTTGAACAGCTTATGCTGTTCAATATACAATATGGAAAAGCCCTGTGCTTGCTGTAATTTCAGCCAGTCAAGTAAATGGAAAGCACCTGATCAGTTTACTTCCAAGACATTTAATTGTAGCCTGTGTGCTAGGGTGGCAATTTACAACAGTAGGTGGAATAGTGCATATTAGTGCGTGTTTTTCAACATGTGTGTTCATTTACCCATAGCTCTGATTGCTTTATAATTTGAACATACCAACAAGGTGAATTGCTGGACAAGCTGCACAGTCCAGACAGCTGCATTTAGTTCTGAACACTCAAGGTAATGTCTGTGGCAATGAATATCAGATAACAGATTTTCAGCCTTTGTTGTCCTGCGATTATTATTTTCACCGACTGCATAAACACTTGCCGGAAACTTTTGTACGGTTGCCTCCCCTCCTCTTTCACACAAATACGTGTGCACCTACACTACCCCGTAGATGTAGCGTGGTTTCCAGGCCATGCTGGGATGCTGGGCGATGAAGGAGTAAACCAGCTCGCCCGAGATACCCTCTCCCGGGCTCCCAGCATCTCGGGGCCTAGCCACACTGTGCAGCACACCCATGCTCTATAGCCCTACTGGTGGATTAGGTGTGTTTCCTCATGGCTAGCCCCCGAATTCGCACGCCACCAAGGATCACTCGTACAACAAACACAAAAAAACACAGAGCCCACTTCTGCGTGACTTCATCTCCTGTGTAACACTATCACTGAAGACCCACCCCTATGCATCCACTGTGGAGCGCACCCAAACACCTCCTATGGACATGTCCACCTGGATGCCTACCCCCACTCGCCCCTTCTGACTTAATCACCTCATCCAGCATGGCTGCCTACAGTCGCCAGCGATCGGGAGCAATGCTATATGGCTGCACACGCTGAGGAAGTGCTTCAACACGTGACCAACTCTGTAACGGCCTGAAAACTAAACTTTAGACTGCTGCACCACATCAGGCCAAGCAGCCCAAAGCAAAGCGGCATAAGGGCACTGGACTATGGGCCCTGTCCTGATCAAACAAACGGGGAAAAATTTAGTTCCACTCTTTAATAGCTTCTGGGAAAAGCTATGCTTACAACAATCATTATTTAGCACCGGCATTGAGATATGCATACTATGGCTATGTCTGAAACCTTCTTTGCCCTTAATTTGAATGTATCTATTGCGATTACTTTTTATCTGTTGATGTATAATTAAAAACAAACTTTTTATCTTTCGTTCGAAGTTCTGGATTGAAGGGAGGGAAGATGGACAAGTCTGCAAAGCTCAGTTGGTGAATAATATTGGCGATACTTAATTAATCGAACCTAGATGTCCATTTTGCCAAGTTTTGGGGAGTTTGTATGAGGAGAACGGGGGGCAGGGTCTCACAGGGTCTTGGCACATTCGATTATAGGTCTGATCGCAGCTTGATGAGCGAGGCATTTAACTTTGGGAGTTGCAATTACTTAAGTTCCATCACAGACACCCCCAATTCCTTGCTTTGCTGACTTTGGAGCCTTAGGAAAAAGTTCGCTCAGATGCTGCAGGGCCACTTTCGGGAAGTCTGAACTCAGGGCAGCTTTCACATGTGTTGACAATATGCTCTGCTTCCAAGCGTTCCGTCTCCCTTTTTGCCTCTGGAGCGGACTCCACTGAGCACTGGAAAAAGCATGCTATCAGCCACATGTGGTACAATGAAAAACAAGACGGCCACACTGGGACAGGCTTGTTAACTTACTAACTGACAAGCAATTGCGAACTTACTTTCATTTTCTCTGCATATCATCAGCACAAAAGATCTGTGATAAATGACTGCAATCCATGGACTTTGGATTCAAAACTGCGAGTGACACCAACAACTGTACCAGAATGTGCCATTATCGGTCAATGGCTGATGCGATGACGCACTCTTCTGTGCATTCTTGCTCCAAATTCGAGACTCCAGATAGAAGTGATAAAAAGAAATCAAATAAACAAAAGACCCTGCTGCAAAGTGCAATACATTCATCTACACAGCACTCCACACTGCCATCAGTACTCAAGGTGTCGCCTCAACCACCTCACAGCAGTGTTCCATCTTGAACCCAAGCGCAGTGAGGACTACGTGCAAGGACTACAGACTGAGCGTCTTTCCACTAAGTGTGCACCTTGTTGCGACTCCCTCTGTGAAGTGCCCTGTCCATTAGAATAGGGCTTGCAGCACAAATTAAGATGAGAACTTCGAAGAGACTCTAAGGAGTGCATACTTGCAACTGATTTACTCTCCTTGCCACAACTTAGAGAACTTAGATTTTATTTGTCTCTCGCAGTGAACACAGTTAACTTTTCTTTTACACTGCTTTGTTTGGTGCCCCCTATCTTGTGCAGCGAAAGCAGTGTGCTGCTCGACCCGTCTTCGTTGTGTTATCCTCCAAAGGAAGGGGAGCCATGTCGGACGAGTATAGTCTGGCATGGTCGAGTATAGTCGTCATAGGTTCACTGTGTGAGAAATTTTTGTTTATGACGACCATAGTCGTCATTGGTTACATTGGCACAAAATTTCATGACAACCATACTCGTCAACAGGAGTTAAACAGTTGTTTTCACTTAGTGAGGCAACAGTCGTGGGAAGGTGATTCCACTCTTCCAGACGTATGCGGAACAAATGAATGGAAGAAAGTGAAGGTTAACATGTTGGAATTCCAAGTTTATGTTGGCAATTGAGCTGGGATGTAATCTAATGGGGTGACAAAGGAAGCTTGTTCCATATTACAGGATGATGGTACAGCTTTTGAAAGAGAGAGAGAGATGCAAGGTATTTACAGCGTGACGCCATGTTAATTGCAGGTTAGACTTCATTGTGCTAATGCTGGCTGTCCTCTTATAGTTCAAGAATATAAATTGGGTGGTATTATTTTGTACCATTTCTATTGAATAAATAAGTATCCTGATTAGGGTCCCAAACTGATGCAGCACATTCTTTGTAAAAAATAATAAGTAATGTGATGAAATATAAATAGAAATAATAAATAAAGCCACTACGTCAGCGTGAAAAAAAAAAGAACAGTTTGCTTACGCTGCCACTGCCGAAGTGTTTGTTAACCAGACCTCGCATACCAGCACTGTTGCAGAGTAGCAGAAGGAAAGGCCTTGTCTTGTATAGACCAAAACGAGCACTGTTTCTTCCTATTAAACAATTTAAAATTAAACGATTTAAAATTTTAGTTCTTCAAAACTGGTTATGAAAAATGACGTTTGGTGCCTCATGCAGCAGAAACATGAAAACACGTTGGTTGCCCTATCACGTGACCCTCGGTATGTTGACAGGAAGTGTTCACATATACACCAGGCTATGGAGGATTGCAGAATACGTCTCATGCCTTGTCCTGGGTAAGCCCAGGTCTGCCTGGTGAACTGGTGGTATGCTGTATATCTACCTCCTGCAACACAAAGCGAGTTGAAGGCTTTTACACAAGGCTTTTACACAATTTCATCTGATCAGGCTTACCTGTGGTCTGCTACTCTGAGTACTGCAGTGTTTGGACACAGTGTCTCGAAGTCTGCTTCCAATGTGATGCAACGCTTGTCAGTATGGATTTTTGCTATGTCCCAGCACTAAATGCACCCTTTGACTATCTGTTTCACTGCATAGTACTTGCACCTGAGTTTATTGTGCAGTCATTGCCAACTTCACAGCCTTGTGGCACTATATTTTCAATGCTGCTTATTATTTACTGATCAGTCTATGTTTTCTGGCTGCGCAGCTTGCGGTAATTGGGACTTTTCAAAATCTGGGTCATAGCTTTCACTGCTGTCGTCTGTGGAAACAGTTTATGTAGCCTCAAGTTGGATTTACATAGATTATATAGATTTATATGGGCAGAAGTCTGAGAATGTGTCTGTTTCAGATAACAGACGCATGTCTCTGCAAGTCTGTGTTGTCACTAGTTCCAGATTAATATGAGAAGAACTTGAGAGCAGTACTTACTTTTCAAGGCCAAGAGTTTTTTGGGGTCATTGGCTTTTTTGCTGTGCTGTCCGACTTGTTGACAAACCTCCTCCGACACACTTGCCCTTTTACGTTCCACTCTTTTAGTTTTGCCACTGTCCACAAGCAGTGAGCTTCCTCTTTGCAAAAAGAGAGAGAGTCCTGCGGCACACACATCAATGCTGCCCACTTCTCTGAAGGAATAAGAAATTCCTCATCCTTTGTGGACCTGCACAGTAATTAGTGTTTAAGTTGAACGTTAAGGGTCCGCTCTGCTTGGACCAGCATATGCTAGCAATTTCCGCAGAACTGCTTTGGCGGGAATGCTGGTGAGCTTGCACGCAACACTCATTCCTGCAGCGGAATGAAGAGTGTGTCCCTCGCTCTGCTTACAAAGTCGATTGAATGGACTGTGAGAGTGCGTCTACTTGGTTTCTCAGTAGTTTTGCAGCCGAGCTGATAGTGCATTGCACATTTTGAAACACATCAACATGTAGAAAATGACAGTTAGACTTTGCATTTAGAGTCTTAACTGACTGCTGAAGGAGGCAAGAACATGGAAGGGTCAATGTTCCCTGGTAGTCTTCTGTGGAACTCAGTGTGAAATAGATGCTAGTAGATCTGGACATGCTGGACATTCTATGAATGATTTTCTGTAAAAGAGCACTTTGGTATGATTACTTCTGCAGCTAAGGGATGGAAGTGTAGTATGATTATTCAGACTTGAAACGTTTGGGCGTCAGGTCGGAGAACAATGTTTGTATATACTCCTGAACGTTTTCTGTTCTCGCTCAATTAGTATGCTATTTGAATAAATTGTGCCATTTCACACCACTGAGGCATATTCAAGTAATGGGAGGCATATGGATGTGAACAATTGGAGAAAAGGAAGTTGGTTACGGAAATCTCTTGTAAGTCTGCAGATGGAACCAGGCTTGTGCAGGGCTTGCGTAGGCCTTGTGATGCTGCACACTTAAAGTGGGCAGAGAAGGTTAAAGTACTAGTATCAAAAACCATACCGAGCTAGCTTATTTCAACAACTCTGGTCAACACTGCACGATCCACTGAATAAGGGAGGACAGTATTATGGATTTTATGCGAACATGACAAAATTTTGATTGTAGATTAATTTATTAGTTGGCGCATTCTTCAGTCAAAGCATCGAAAGTTCGGCTGTCGCCATCCGAAAGGATGGTTGTGTAGGGCTGCCCTAAAGAATGTTCATTTATGCAACTATTGTCGACATACAAGTCCAACAAATGCTGCATCAAACGTAGGAGTTTGCTGCTTTTTTGCCTTCTGTTTCAATTTTACTTCATGTATACATTTTACAAGTGCACTAGTAAGTAGAAAGGGTTTTAGGCTGTTTCTGAAAACTCCCATGAGCACTTATCACAATCAATTCCTCACGTAAACGGTTTTGCTAGGGAGAACATAGGATACAAAAATATCTTTTTATTCATGCTGGCCAACCATTAGACAACCAGGCATGTGGACACGAACACTTTATTTTCAAAAGTGTTGTTCATGTTGATGAACTGCTGCTAGACACAGATAGTCTGCTAAAATCTTTTTTGTTTTTAAGTACACTGTTGTGCTTCATCACTCCATGCCAAGTGCAGATATCCTGTATCAGGCAGTCAAACCAAGACATGGGATGTTTCGTCTATGAAAATAAAAACAAGTTTGAAACGTTAACATGTAAGAACTAAAGCATGCCCGAGGAAATGAACACAGCACAAGAACAAATCCACCAAATCGTAATTGCCTTTAAGAGCAAAGTATGGTTTTATGGCACACGGAAGAAACATAACTTTATTCTTTTTGTGGGTGAAAAGATGAAAGTGCTTGTGTTCTGTCCCGTTTTGTGTATCTTTCACCTTCCCACAAAAAGATGTCATTACAACTTGCCCAACAGTCCTTGCTTTTCCATTTCTCTGCTCCCACACCATGAAATTTGCAGCTGGTGACTGTAGTAATACCAGGGTCCTTCAATACTTTCTTTTGGTCATGAAACTCCCGCCGAAGTTTCATATAGGGACAAAAGCTGCCACCAGAGGCGCCGCCGTGAGTAGAAGGGCACCGATCTGCCGCGCTTGGAAGGGCAGTCGCGCGTTCGCGTGAATGTTTGCCATGAAAAACACCTCGCCCACATTTTTAGTTCACTGTGTCCGCTAAATGAACATAGCAGTGCTTAGTCTTGACCAAATAAGATAGCATGCGAGTTGTTTATTACTTCAAGTCATTGATTGTTAGCAATGGTTCACCCAAGGCTGCCTGTCAAGTGTTGCAATTTCGCTTGTGCTCGTACCTATACCTACGTTTCTTGATTCCTGTGTAGGTGATTAAAATCGGGCTTAAATTATACAGTGCGCCATGACTAAGCCTAGCTGACCCACAGATTAGCGTTGCTTGCGCAAGTTATGGTGTGCCCTGCTGCGCGCTGGCGGTCCGCAGCGCTTATTCTCCTCTTAATTGCCTGTTTATTCTGGGGCATCGCGAAGCTGCCAATGGGAATTTCGCGCGCAGAACAGGTACGTCTGAATAAAGTCATCTTGGCACTAATTGCAGCAGCAGCTGTGAACTGCGCAGGCTAGATATAGACAATATGTGCGGTTTCTATGCGAAAGTTCTTGCATTTACGCATACAAATTTAAACATGATCTGTTCAAACCTGCGCGAGTGTATTTTTTTTTCATCCAATCACATTTAATGTCGCAGTGACCATCAGTTCAAGGTGGGCGTTTCACTTAGTCGACTGAAAACACCCCCCGAGTGTTTTTATAAAAATACCAGCCCAGATTGAAACCAGCTCGGAGCTTCCAACGTCATTAGGTCATTCAAGACTACACTTACCGATCAAACTGAATAAGTATATTATTTTTTGCTTGTTTCTCTTGTTTGTCTTTATACTCCGTTTTCTTAATCCAATTAGAGCCAATTTTTTTGTATTATGTTTTCTGCCTAACAGAAAACAAGTTTGCGCAGGTCTTTGTGGATAGCATTTTGACTTGTGCTAACCACGCTACCCCTTGCAGAGCAGTGTCTACTTAGTAAAAGGGCGGAATGGAAGGCATGGTATACGATTATTAGGGAGTAATTACTAGGAAGCGTCAAGAATGCAGAAGTGCCGCAAGCACTAATACACATATGGTTGCAATTAAGATTGCGTTTGATAGACTGGCAGAAAAAGTTGGTGGATAGAGGGAATGAGACAAAACACCAGGAAAATAATTTGTCACTGCTTTCATCTCTCCTGTGGCTGGACAGGATGAACGACCACCAGTACGAAATAGTCTGTTCCTTTCGCGTGTGAAAAAGTGCAAACAGCACTTAATAAAAAAAAAGTGCACAACTTCAGCCGTAGTGCGTACAAAATGTGTTGCGCAGCCAACACTGGCAGAGGAAGTACGGTCGTCCAGCAGGATGTCTTCAACAATGTTCATGTAGACATTGGCACAGGCTATATGTATTGTCCACGGTGCACACTTCTAGGTGCTCGTCCACAATTTGCAGAAGGCAAAGTAGCTGGTCTGATGGCACTTCCAAAAATCCCCTAGTCTTTATTTCGGTCAGTGCACTTGGCTTTCGGGAGGTGCTCCTCAGTGTTTGGAGGCAGTCCTTGCAGCTTATTTTAGCAAACTTTCTTGCAATCTAGCCACCAAGGTAGTCCAAAATGCAGTCCTTCGTTGACTCTGGACGATTGATATCTTGCATGCACACAGCCGGCTCCAGTAGTATATCGTCCAAAATCACTGCCAGGGTACCAATCTGAAACACAAATATCTTGCTCTATCACTCAGTGAATTACATGAGTGTGAAATTTTAAGCACCAGAAAGCATAACAGATCTTCACTGCATTTAAAACGATCCGTGTATGCCCATTAGCATCAAATGGTTAGACAATCATTATCACCTTTCTATACAGTGCACAGCTACTCTGCAAGTTGTTTGTGTGTTATTAAAAGGTTTACCTGGTTAGCAATATGTTCTTTATGCTGAAAGAGATCTTGCATTTTTAAGAGTGGGCGTGGCCCATCTTCATTTTAGTCAGCGCTATCACTTTTTCGTTTGGATCATTAAGCAAAAAGTAAGCACGTTCATTGCAAATGCCGCGCTTAAAGTAAACCTCTAAAACACAAACACTATCGCGATTTATACAAAAAAAAAACCATCAGGAATGGGGGCTTACCGCACTGAATTCGTGGACTTCATGTTTGCCTTCATGATGCACTGATCTATAATGAGCATCTCGCGGCCCGATAGCTTCTGAATGGTTTCCTGCATGCCACGTTTTTCATTTGCCTGCTCCTCCGCTTTTGCGAGCTTCCGCTGACACGAATGAAGTTGTTGCTTCACACTGCGAAGTTGGTCCTTCACCCTTTGAAGCTCTGAGGCAAAGCAAACGGCGTGCTCAGTTAGGCACTCTGCATCAGCACCGCCAAGGCGACTCACAGTTCGTACTTCATCTGCAAAGAGTGACCAAGAACGAATATCGTAATGAGAGTGATGCCAGTTTGCCTGCGTAGTGAGCAAGTAGCATACTCCAAAGGTGTGCACCAGACTTACCGTGAATTTCTTGTTCGGCTGCATCGGTGACGTCTGCAGTTGCGACGGCCGCTACTGCGGCTTCAGCGCAGTTTGAAGATACCGCTCGCAGCCTTTTTGCAGGTGGGCGCCGTTTCGGTGCATGCGAACGTTCTTTGGGCTTAGACAAGTACACACATACGCCTGGGAAAATCCTCGGAATGGCGTCTTCTACCAGTTTGGGTCGATCGCGTGGCAGTGACACAACGTTTCCATTCACTGTACACACGTCCGCACGAATAATGTCTCCGGCATCAATATGTTTTTCGCACACGCGAAAGCACTTCGATTTAAACGAGAACCCGGCAGTCTCTTGTCGCGGGAATGCTCGCTTCCACCTGTCGCGTAGTTCTGGGTTCGCTAGTAAACAGAACGGGGAGACTTTTTCGTCGACGCCCTTGTATCCGGAGCGGCAGCCTGGCTCACAACAAATGTTAGGAATCACTGCTATGGTGAATTACGAAGTGTCGATGTCACTACATGGAGAGACACGTTCAGGCGAAACAAAAAACAAATCCGCACAGCAGCACGCCGCGCCGACACTCCGCTTTCCGGCGGCAGTGGCCGCCTTCCCTGTCGCCCTTCTAGCGATGCCAGCGCCGCGGCGCCGCAACTGCGGGCGCTATATGAAGCTCTCCCATAGCGTTACGCGGGAGTTTCATGACCAGGAGAAAAGTATTGAAGGACCCTGGTAATACTTAGTAGCTTGAGAGGGATCACTATGTCAACTACCAACTCTAGCTGAACATAGCAATGTAATTTAGGTTACCAATAAAGTGCTATCACCGTTTTCTCTCAATTGTAGGTAAAAAATGGAAGGACCACCCGTGGTTGCTTAGTGGCTATGGTGTTGGGCTGCTTAGCACAAGGTCGTGGGATCGAATCTCGGCCACGGCGGCTGCATTTCGATGGTGGTGAAATGCGAAAACACCCGTGTACTTGGATTTAGGTGCACGAGAACCCCAGGTGGTCCAAATTTCCGGAGTCCCCCACTACGGCGTGCCTCATAATCAGATGGTGGTTTTCGCACGTAACACCCAATAATTTTTAAGAAATAGAAGGAAGATAAGTACCGTAAGTAAATGACTGTTTCCTGATCAGCTATGCAGCATTCTGTTATGTACTTTCCCATTTGGACAGAAGCCAAGTGCAGCTGCAGCAGACAATAAGACTCAACTTATACAGCATTTCAAATGCGCGTAAAAAATTCTAGGAGCTCACTGTGCTGGATATTGTTCTGAATTCGGGGTCGGAGATCTGGATGCTAAAAGTGACGCATATTTGAACAGGTCTCCGCTCCGACTCGTAATGCAAAGCTTAGCCTAGTTTTATCATATTTGCCCGACCACTGGCCTCCCAAGTTGAGGCTACTGTCTAGTTGCAGCAGGAAATCACTCAACTATGTCTAGGGCACACAACTGACCTCCACTAAAATTGCTGGATGGCGCATCCCCGCCACCCAAGGTGCGAGCTTGTAGAGCCACCGGAAGTTTGGCCACCTGTCCCGGAAGCCGGCATCTGCTGCGCTTCTTAGTGCACGCAAATGAAGTATTGTCGTGCTGCAACTGTTTTTGTGTTCGCATTTCTTGCCTTTTTAAATATCACTTGCCTGTGGTCGCTAGAGTTACACACCAAAGCTATACACACCAGCGTGACGTCCTGCTCAAAGTGCATCTTCCTGCCAGAGACCTTTATGCTTGTCATGGCGATTTAGCACTATGATTGTTTTTTTTTCTTTGCAACATGCGCAGTCATCTCATATTTATGACGACTATATTTGTCTATTGATGCTATTTCACTTGTGGGGCATTGCGTGCCGTTTCATTTTTTCCCTACGGTGGTAACGTTTCAGAAATTCTACCCTGTCTGTGTGTCTGTGTCAAAGCCTGTGTCAAGCAAGAAATAATAATCTGAGAGTCGTGCTACCAGTGGCACGGAGCTAAAAACCGTTTGCATTTGCAGGGCCCTTTTGAATTAAGTGCATTCAATTTATCATACGCAGCAATCATTGTAGTGCGGAAGCAAAAAAAACTGCGTAAACTTCATTGCTATAAAGCCGATGGCAGCAAAATAAGTGTACAAGGAGCTGTCTTTAAAAGAACTATCACATTGCTGGCACTGCCCACTGATCTTGGTGAAGATCAGTGGCACTGCCAATGCGTATTATAATAAAAGATGCAATGTGCCACATGCTATCAACTATAACAGGTTTGACACAAATAATCTACAGTAAACTAAGCAATATAGAAAACACCAAAACTTTGAGCTCCATTTATGAAGACTGCTAAAAATATCAGCGATTTATGATAGCCTTCTGTGTTGACTAAAATAGAATCGGGTAAGTTAGTTGTTAAATTATTTATGTGTTATAACGGCTAAATTGGAACCTGAGTGCCACATTTGCCTGTAGCTCAGAACAAGCGCCTTCAGTGCCCGATGGTAGTTACTGTTCAATTTCTGCTCATCATGAGGTGCGTAGAAGTTAAGCTATTGAAGTACCTGTGCATGAAACCATAAAAACATTAAACAGAACAGCTCATTTATTTATGTAGTAGCCATGTGAGGTCGATATTGTTGCGATACAATAGGCGCTTATGAGATATGGCGCAAAGGAAGATAGGCATCTGGACTTGGCACAAGCGGTGCCAAGTCCAGATTACCGTCTTGGTCTCTGGCTGTGCTGCTCTTGTAAATACAGTGTAAATAGTTTCTTTTGTCTGGTTCTTTCCACACGTAACAATATGGATTAACTTTTTACTGTTGACTGAAAAGGATCAGTTTCATCAACTGCTTGCAGATGTTTGAACCAGTAATTTTGGCAGTTGCTGTTTTGCAGTGTGATGCATCCTAATCTTGATATAGGATGCAGTTACGCACGAAGTGGTCCGACTCTGCGGCTGACTCAAGCATAAGTATGTACTCCTGTAGTTCTGGGTATAACTTTTGAAGGTCTCCAAGAAGCTCTTTCATAGCTGACATCATCAAGGAATCAGCGACTTTCCCCTTCTTTGGAAGCCTGGTGCCGTAAAGCTTTTTTTGCTGCTGTATCACTTTCTCTGTTGTCAGGGTGTTCATAAATGTTTACCCTGATAACAAAACAATATATCTCTTAATTGGATACAGTAAATGGAACATGCGTTATACCACATATGCCTCTACTCATTAAATTTTGAACCTTACATAAAACATTTGATACAGATAATAAACTTCAACATTTAAATCACTTCAACATGTGCACCCCTGGTAACACGCAAAATACCAAGCCAGTATTCAATCTCTTGCGACACATTCTGCAACATGTCTGGTGTGATTGTGCCAATGGCATCTCTGATGTGTTGTTGCAATGTCACAGTATCAGGAACTGCAGTTTGTACACAATATCTTTCACATACTCCCAAAGAAAGAAATCTAAGGGGGTAATGTGAGGTAATCTCGGGGTCCATGGAATTGGGCCGTCTCTGCCAATCCACCTGTTGGAGAAGGTTTCACGAAGAAAATCGTGGACTTGCAAAGCCCAATGAGGGGGAGCACCATGTTGCTGATAGATGGTAGTGTCTTCTATATCTTGGAGCTGGGGAACGGCAAAATTCACCAACATGTCTAGGTAAACATATCCACTTGCATTGCTTTCAAGGAAGAACAATGGGCCAGTCACTCGATCACACATTAACCTTTGGACTGTCCTGAATGTGTTCTCGTACGACATGAGGATTTTCTGATCCCCAGATCCGGACATTATGGCGGTTGACTCAGCCAGAAACATGAAATGTAGCCTCATCGGAAAAACACATGCGCTTCCAGAAATCATTGTCCTCATTCAGATGGTTCAGCATGTCCTTTGCAAATTGTTTACGTTTTGGGTGATCATCTGGTTGTAATGCCTGAACAATTTGGACCTTGGACACATACAATTTAAGACACTTGCGAACCAGTTTATGCACTGTACTCTTTGGCACTTGAAGCTCCCGCGAAGCTTGTCTAGTCGATTTCTGTGGCGACTTCCTGAATGCGGTTTGAACTGCCTGCACAGTCTCCTCCAAAACAGATGATCTTCTGCTACTTGTCCGTTTCTGTATCGACTCCGTTGCTAAAAAAGTTTCCATCCATGTTCTGATTAACTTGACATCAGGTGCTTTCTTTCCATAATGAGACCTAAACTTTCGCTGCACAGTAATCGGTGATTTGGTCTCGGTTAGCCACACACCACATTGAGCTTGCTCCTGGGGGGAAGCCATTCATTTTTACTATATAGCTGACACAGCGCTCCTTGTGGCGAACGTGTTGAATGAGACACAACTGTACAGAAACCTCTTGGGTTCCCTTGTAGACCTGTAATAAAAAACAATTGTTGCCAGCATAAATATAATTGATATTTAATCTTGAAATCAGGCTAAACATTTATGGGCACCCTTTATATTGTAAAAGATGATGGTGTCTGTAGACCACTACGGTTCTTCCGCTTGAAAAGTGCTGACGGACTTCTGTCTGGGTGGGTGCGCTGTCCGCAAAAAGCAATATTTTCCTCGCCTCGGCACCCATTTTGTTATCCAGCTGCTGCAAAAAATTGCTGAAGAGCGAGGATGTCATCCACGCCTTTTTGTTGAAGTTGTAGCTGCACGGCAGCATCTTCAAGTTCTTAAAGCACCGTGGCTTTGCAAACTTTCCAAGAATGAGCACGGGCAGCTTCTCGGAACCGTCCTCAGTTAGCACAGAATAGTGCCGTCACACGCTCTTTACTACACTTGGCACCATGACAGCTGTCACCCTTAAACGCAAGAGTTTGCTCGGGCTGCATATGGTAAAAAATATTGCTCTCATTGGCGTTGAGAACGTCGCAGGGCTTGTATGCAGCAATCATCTCCGGCAGCGACTCCATCCACTTGTTCACCGTCGAAACATCCACGGAAGCGCTTTCTCCACAGGAGCGGCTTTGCACAATCCTGTTTCGTTTTTTAAAGCAATCCAGCCACCCGTTTGATGCCTCAAAGTCGTCAAAGCCCAGATGCAATGCCACAAGGTCCGCCGTTTCTTTTATAGTAGTGCCGTCAACGTTGATTGCAGAGCTCCGTGCTTGATGCAGCCACTTGACGAGAACTTTTTCCATGTTTTAATGCTGTCCTTCTTTTGCCGCTTTATGCTTGAGCCCGAACTTGTTGGCATTCTGCACTATCACCGCTTTGTTTGCCAGGATCATCTTAAGCGAAGATTCAGGTATCTTTAGGTCCCAGGCAACGCTAGCTTTCGTGGCTCCATGCTGCTTTTCTACCTCCTTGATAAGGTTCAGCTTATCGCCGAGTGACAGAACTGTCCGCTTTCTGGACATCATGCGTCGCGTTGCTCGACACAACTCAAAACCGCTGCTGAACACTGGTCGCTACGATCACGCCGAAGAACACGTGCGAAAAATGTAGGCCTCTCCATGGCAACCTTGTCGGCGATCTGCTGCTGGGAAACAGGAAGGAGAGAAACGCTCCACAACGCGACGAGAGGCGACGCCACCGAGAAGAAAGAGGGGGAGGAAGTGATTGTGGGGAAGAAAAGGCACTATTTCAGCACAGCGGGCGTCGCGGGCGGCTGCTGGTGGAGGGAAGAAAAACGGATGATGGAGACAAGGCGCCGGAGCGAACTGGTTGAGCGGGGTCACGCGCTCCTTCTCCTGAAGGAGAGACGGAGCAAGGAAAGAAGCCCGTGGCACTTTTCTTTCGTCCGCAGTTCTGTCACGCGCTTTGCGAGGGTCTTTGGATAACTGGGGTGTTTAATGCATTGCTTCTATGGGGACTTCGCCGGGACTGCGCTAATCCGTCGTAAAACCCGGGTCGTCACCAAACTGGTGGATGTATAACAGGGGTTCCACTGTATTTCTAGGTATCACCATCTGTGGATATTGTTTACTACTACGTGATACCTTCTAAACATACAAACCTGTGATTAGACTTTCAGGAACAGAATGCTTATGGTTTAAAATGCCATTTCCACTAACATTGAGTAAAGATTGGGATACGAGGACCCAAGTCTGAACTGTGTTGTGCATTGCAGACAGCAAGGAGCGATTTGCTGAACGAACCTTTCTAGTTGTGGTCAAGGGTTCCAGAATTTGCAGGGCACTCAATGTTTACATGCTTCCCATAAATTGCCCGGACGCAGTGTGGCATGCTCCACCTCTCCTCAAACTCTGCGGATACCTGCACCATAAGAGCCAGGCCATTTCACTTTTGGCAAATAATGCTTATTGTGGTGTCTTTTACGAAACATGCCAAACAAGTAGTACGAACAAGCAATACGTTACCAGTCATTGTTAGGAAACACGTAGTTAATTAAGTATAGCGTACCTTGAGCCATTCATCAGCTGCCTGAGGATGCTGAAAATACAGGGGCTTCAACACGGTCCGCAGAGCTTTGGACACTGCTGACACTAGGCAGCATGCAGTTGACCTGCTCACCAGGAAGTTGAATGACATGTCCCGCCGTGTCTCACCTGTGACCGAAAACCTGTCGAGGCGATGAAATGTAGCTCTTTATTAGGGCAAAGGAATAAACAGTGGCTTTAATTCTTTCCAGCATTGAATTCTAGGAAAGCTTCTGGGAACTACTCCACTGCAAATGCATTTGGTAGCACTTTTTGTTAACAGATATATTCAGAGTGGTGCAAAATAATGTTTCCTGCAAAACAATAGTACATCACTGCCCAAATTCAGCTGTGCAAAGGGCAACGTGGAGGTTAATAATTATGTTCCTCACTAATTATCTCACAGAACTTTGCCATTTCTCGTGAAATCAATGCATGCCCCCTCATGCAAGCAACAACCTGGAGTGTCATAATTATCTCCCACAGCCTGCTTACAAAAAAAAAAAAACAACCTTGAACTTGCTTTAACCACACATCCATATTCACGGCTCGTGCGGCCTTCTTTACATGTGAAGCATACTCACACGTGACTTAAATTATACTTGGATGACATGCCTTTTATTTATTTATTTACAATTCCTTACAGGGCCCAGAGGCCATTGACTAAGGGGGACGAACAAGGATATTATATGAAATGCAAAACATACAGGGCAAAAAAAGAAAGCATTGCACAGGGCTAGTACTAAAAAGCAGCCACAAACAGAGCAATGTAGGTACACAAAATAATTGAAGTATATAAGTACAGCACAAATGTCTGACACATGACAAAAAAAAAGAAAGCAGGGGTTTACAAAAACAATAGCCAAAAAGCGCGATATTATATACAAGACAAGGTTTAACGTTACAATGTCACTTAAAAATATTTGCGCAGCTGATCATGGAATGATTTATGGCTGCATATGGATGCAATATCACGAAGATCATTCCAAAGAACGATGGCACGTGGAAGGGCTGATGAATTGAAGGCTTGTGTTCTTCCGTGTATGCGCTTGATACTGTAATGATTATGTAAACGGCGCGAAATGCATGAGGGCGCTTAGAGAGGTAATGCAGATTGCCTGGTGCAGTGGCGATAAATATGAAATAAGCATAAAAGAGCGACTGACCGACGAATATATAATGGTTCAAGAGAGATATCAAGTTTGATCTGTGTTACGCTCGAAAGGGGACTGTAGTTGCATCTAATGAAGCGAGCGGCTCTATTTTGTTCGGATTCTAGCAAGTTTATTAAGTAGTTTTGATATGGGGACCATGTGGATGCTGCATATTCTAGCTGCGGCCGAACAAGTGTTAGGTCAGTTTTCGCACATTGTTAGGGGAATTACGTAGGTTTCGGCGCAGATACCCTAGTGTCCTTGACGCTTTCGCACAAATGGCGTTGACATGCGTGGCCTATGAAAGATTATGCGCGAGATGAATACCTAAATACTTGTATGATGATGCCTGAGACAATACCGTGCTATGTATGAGATACGAGAAGTTAGAATTGGTACGCTTGCGGCTGAAAGAGATAACCTTGCATTTATTCGAGTAAAGTGTCATTTGCCATTTATTACACCTACTGGAAATGAGGTTAAGGCCACTTTGGAGGGCAAGATGATCATCCAGAGAATTAATGGAGTGGTAAATGATGCAGTCATCAGCAAAGAGTCGTAGATGAGAAGATATGTTAGCGGACAGATCGTTAATGTATATGAGAAACAATAAAGGGTCAAGAATGCTGCCTTGAGGTACACCTGAAGTTACGTGACAGAGTGATGAAGTAAAATTGCTTACTGTTGTAAACTGCTGGCGCAAAGAAAGAAAGTTATGAATCCATGACAGTGTAAAAGAATCTAGGCAAAGGGCAGATAATTTCGAAAACAAACGGAAATGTGTAACGTGGTCAAAAGCTTTAGCAAAATCATAAAAGATGCAGTCAGTTTGTAGGTTAGCGTCGATCTTGAAATGGAAATCAGTCATGAATTCTAGCAGTTGAGTGTCACAAGAAAATCCTTTTCGAAAGCCGTGCTGTTCAGGAAAAAGGAAGGAATTATGTTTGAGGTGAGGGGGGGGGGGGTAAATGTGAGAAGCGATAGTGTTTTCCAGTAATTTATAGCAAATGCATGTCAGTGAAATTGGGTGGTAGTTTTCAGGGTAAATTCTGTTTCCGCTTTTAAAAACAGGGTTGATCTCGGCAATTTTCCTGTTAGTGGGAGCAAGCCAAATGATAGTGATTGTTAGAAAAGGAGGCAAAGAATTTGACTGGAAATTGATGCAGTGCTTTTTAATATTTTGGAGTTTAGGTTGTCAACACCAGCACTTGTAGAAATCTTTATGTTATCAATGAGTTGAGCGATACCTTCAACCTTTTACCTGATGGTCATGGCCAGGCGATCATGAGCCAAGACTGCCGGCCTGTAATTTATGTCTTGCCTTTTGATGCTGGGGTGCAGCAGTTCCAGCAACTTGTCGAATGTACGCGGTGGCATTCACAGGAAGCTCAACAGCAGCAAAATAAAGCATAAAAATTATGTTCTCATTCCTACACAACGCGAACTAGAAATACAACTTACTCAGTAATACTCCTTGTCATGCTTGCAAAGTTTGGGCAGGAGGTGACTTACGTGGCAGGCCACTTCTCGCGAATGGAGGCACGGGCAAACCCTCCAGCGTCGCTTTTTCTTAGGAGGCTTTCGCGCTGATACCATGGCAGAACACATCAGCACAGTGATGACGTCTTCCTCTTTGCTCGAATCAAAATCTATGGCTGTTGCCGGAACGGGAAACCAGTGAAGTGCGCACAAACTGCGTAGATCCCTAGAGTTCTTGCCAAGAACGAGAATCTCCAGGATTGTGACTTGCAGGTTGCGCTCAGCAGGGCTTGCTGGTATGAGCATCGATCGCCTTCAGTAGCTTTTTAGTCGCTAGTAAACCACGTAAACACAGTCAAATTAAAAAGCCACAACCATCTCTCATAACCTTCGTGGAAAAATTCAACAAAGTGACTCATTATGTTCAAAAGCTGCACATCGGTATAAAGAAGGCAGCAAACATTACTTTTTGCTTCACAATGACAATCAATAGACAGGAATAAGGTGTGACACTTGAGGATAGCTACAGATAAACAATCTGACGTTGGTAGTAACAGCTTGCTTACCAATGCTACGACTTCCACAACTTCCACTCTTTGTACTTTTTGCTTCATCAGCTGCATGCAGCTGGTTCTCTTTTCGCAAGAAAATGTGAATTCTAGTTGTAAAAAAAATGCTTTCGGCAACCTCTCTGTAATGTTACGGCAGGAAGGGAAACAATTGACGAAATTGCACACTGTCCCTAGTGGTGGCCACAAGCTGAGCTACAGTTGCCTCGTTCCACACAAGCTTGTTGCTATTTGCTTGGAAACTTGTTTTCAGCAATTTCAAGCAAATGAACAGCAGGTGGTGAAGGTGAGACAACTTTATCGTCTTTGGTATAGGATTTCAATTTTATGAGCAGACTTGCTTTGTCTGACACCATGGATGTTGCACTGCTCATAAAGGGTTGTGTGCTTTGCAACATTTTTCGCAACAGATCCAGCTAAGTAAATGAAAGACTCATGCTCAGTTGCATGATTTCAAGAATATCATTGGGAAAGGCAACAGCTCCTCCGTCACTGCTAATTGATGATCTTACATGCTCACCTTAAAATCCAACTTGGGAAAGGGCATCATTCTTCTTCCCTAGTTGGAATCAGTTGTGTGAAGCAACTGTGTAGCTTCCAAGCTTTCTTGGCTGGAAGAACTGCGCCAAAGTGGCAGCATGAATCGCACTGCGAAATTCAAAAGGCCTTGGCACCGGGTTCTTCGCTCTTAGTGTAAAGAACAAATTCTGCAGTGCATCTTGACCAAATTGGTTGAGCAGAACAAAAACAAAACAGAAATCCCTTCACATTCAGAATAAAGTTGCAAAACAACATTGCAAACTAAACTAATACCAGTCTGCACAGGCTTCCACATGTTTGGAAGCAGAGCTATTTTTATGCCTTCAAATATGATATCCATGTTAAAAAAAATCTAGTGTGTCCTCATACTTTTGATAATTTATTTACTAATTGCAAGCTTTGGTGTGCGTGAAGTTAAAATTTTGAACCACCGATAAATGCCTTCTATAAACAAGCTGTTGGTGGCTTCTTTAGGCAAATATCCTCTCTAGATGAGAAAACAGTGCTGCTGCGGTGTATTATTTAGCAATGGAAATGCAGGCCCTCTCGTAATTTTTCGTAGTGGCCAGGATCTAAAAAAGATGGTATAAGTGTGGTGTAATGTTTAACAGCCGCTCAGAATAGATATCTACTACCTACCTTCTGAATGGGTTTAAGATTCACCTTATTTGAAGGCTGCTTATGTTCTTCCACCACAATGACTGCCCATGTGTCGGATGGTTTATGTTCCTTAGAAAATGTGCTGCATAAAGTTTGCGATCTTGGTCACAAGGATGGCAACAGGGAACCCTCGATACGATGTGCTTTCTGATAACAATTCCAAATTCTCTCCACATGCCCATTGTCACAATCTGCCTGAGTTTGTGGATGAGGGGGGTTTGAGGCACCCTGTGTCAGAGAGATAACCCACAGCGTAATGGTGGTGCATGATGACTGGCCGAGAGCAGCTGTGCTTGTTGGTGTTTATTTGGCGTAGTTATCAATGTTGCCCATCGTGCCGCCAACGGAGATTATGGTCGAGGGGGCGTCACATGCTCGTCACTCACCTTAACCCCAGTTTTGTTTGTTCAATACGTCCAGGCTCAGTGTATATGGCGGTCACCGCTAATAACAGGTTCACACCTGGTCGAGGCTCTGCCGCAGTCCCAGCCGAGTCGACGGCGCCTGTTATACAGGCGAGTAATGGTCCGGCGGCCTGTGTGTTCGAGTACTCTGCCTGGGCACAGATGTCGACGGGCCGGGTGTGGCAATGCCAGGTGCTGCCTGAGCCACTCTCACTCCGTCCGGAGGGTTCGCAGCGGCCGGCCTTTGCGCTGAACTTGACACCGGCCCAACGGGCACCGTTGTTTGTTTCCTGTTGGCTTCATGCTGCAGAGCAATGTTACAGCCAGCTGGACAAGGAAGGCCTGGGCCTCATGTTCAGGGTTGAGTGTGTTCACCAGTACCTGTGGGGCTGGAAATTCGAGGTGGTCACGGACTACAAGCTGCTGCTGGGGCATCTATGAACCCAAGCGGATCGTGACGCCCATGTTTCTTCCTGCCATGTCACTAATGACAGCATCTACATGTATACCAATTTTCTCACATTTTTGAATCACTCCAATTACAGTTTCTCTTGCAGGAGCACTGCTGAAGGAATTTCCAGTAAAATGACATGCAACTCAGCTTCCATCTTACTGTCACCCCGCCTGGCATAAAAATAAGGCCATGTGTAGCCACTGCATATTGTTGAAGCTAGTCATTTACCAGTTGAATTGTCAGTCTGTCAATAACAGTGCAACTTGTTTGGTCGAACACTAGCCCTGTAGCCAGCTGAATTTCATCCAGAATCAAAACTGAATGTCGCTCATGCTACTTCGTAGTGCTTGTCTGAAAATTGTGACCAAAGAATGGACATAAGAGACATCACTAATGACAGGTACAAAAGCACATGGAGTTCTACCTTGTTGTTTTAATTATTACCTTTTGGTATTACATATGTGTTACATGTTATTGGAAGTAGCAATGGTAGGTGTATCCTGCGATGCTGTCCAACCAGAGTGTGTTAAGAAGCATGTTTGTTACATAGGGGTTCTAGTTCAAGTACATTCAAAGTTGCAATTCAACTGTTGTATCTTCCACCATTGTTTACCAGCAGCTAAGTACAATTTTTTGTTACAGTGCAACAATATCCCTCGTACTGTCTCGTAAAGCTCTGCAGCAAAAGTGTCTGCTAGCATTGCTCCTGCCATTCCCATATGTATGTTGCATAAGGTTTCTCCCACATCGATATCATAATATAATGAAATGTATATATGTGAAGGCCAATTATGAGAATATGCTTCCCTCAAAGAAGTAATTGCAGAGAATTGCCATTTCTGAGCACTTTATATTTATTTAGCTAATGAGCTGAACTGTTCGTAGTCCACCTATTATAATCTCATCAAAAAACTCCTTTACAAAACAAGAAAATGACAAGCAGAATGAAATATACATTGAACCCAGGCATATTCTACAGCCGTAAAGTTCTCTTTCTCTTATTTTATTATTCACGTGTTCTGATCATAGTGTCTGCTCAGAGAATGAGCAAAATAATATAATGCGTCATCTGCGTTTCAAGAGCACTGGAACAGCAGTAAAAGCACTGTTTCCTGCCCTGGTTGTAGTGCTAGAACAGTAGCGTTCAAACTCGGAATGTGCAAGTACTAAATATTTGATTTCGAATGCAATAGTGAACATCCTAATTATTTGATTTGTGAATCGAATATCTGATATTTGTTTTCTCAAATATTCAGTTTTTCGAATATTCGTACATTTAAAGCTCACTTTAATTTCGGTGAATGACCCAGCCATGGTCAATGCCTTAATGCACGCAGTGTTCCCACGGCGCGTAATCTTTACCGGTGGAAGGTTCAACCAGGTCGACCGGATCGATCAAAATGATTTTAACGCTATGGGAACAGAGCAAACAACAAAGCAGCGCGTGTGAAAAGATTGGCACGATTAGCCACCGGAAAGCAAGCTGATCGCATCGAATACAGTAGAACCTCGTTCATACGTTTTCAAAAAATACGCAAAAAATAAACATACGATCCGGGAAAACGTACGATCTGAATCCAGTAAAAATTTAAGCTGACAAGCCCATATTGAGGTGCGAAGGCAGAAAACATTTATTTCTTTCAAAAATATAGTTACAGTCGAATCTCGTTAATTAGAACTGACGCTGTGGTCCCGTCAAAATTATGTGTATTCCAATGGGCGAGAACGCTTGGTATTTCGAACGCGAAAGCATTTGCGACGGTTAATTCGAACATAACTGCGCACCGACAATGCTCTCAGCAGCACGCCAAGTCACGTGGAGGTGCCTCCAACTGGCAATGTTCCGACACCGCCATAAAGCAAAAGCTTAGGAAAGACCCCTCAATGCCGCGCGGAGAAATAAATAAAGAAAAAAATACCGTGGCGAAAATTTCCTCTCTCAAATGGTAAGGTCGTCGTTTCAGCGTCGCGCCGGAACGCGTGTACGCACCGACGTCTCAGCCAACGCAGCAGCTGCGGCGCAGAGGGAAGCAACACGGAGGCCCAGTCCGGCCAACGAAACTGCCCATGCTGGCCAACACTCGCTTCAATGGCAGAAAACGAAACTTAAGGGAGCGGGTTGAGGTGGCGCCGGGCCAGCGGGCGTGCACGTAAAGTCGAAGGTGACGGAGCCACGAGGGAGTTGAGAGGGAGGGCGAAGGGAGCCACCTAAGTGACGGGGTTTCCGAGGCCAAATGCGCTTCCCTGCTGCCCTCCTCAGTCAACTTCGACGGGGTCTCCGCACGCGCGTCGCCGTGCCGGCGCGGCCCGCTCCCTGAAGTTTCGTTCACTGCCGTTATCGGGGATGCGAGAGAGAGAGAGCGAGATTGTGGTTCTGAAGAGGAAGAGGCGTGCGCTATCGGGATGCGAGCGTTGGCCGGCGTGGGCAGTTCCGTGGCCCTCGCTCGCTATGTGCTTGCTCGCCACGATATTTCACGACTCGCACCGTTCGTACGTAGCGCTATGGTGCACAAATTTGTCAAAAATAAGTCCTTTTAATTCGAACAAAATTTTCGAGGGTATTTTCTGCTGGTGCTTCACAGGAACAACTCCCTTTGCGCACATTGCAGACCCTTGTCCGCATTTTCGTTGTCTTTTGTACGAAAGAAGCTTCGTAAGGCTTCCAGGCCAGCAAGGGCTTCGGCGAAGGTAGCCGGTGGGCGCAAGCCTTCATTCTCGTCGCCGTCTTCAGGCGCCTCGTCCGCCACCACCTCCGCTACTATCTCGGCGAGTCATAGCGCGTCCGCCTGTTTTCACCGCTTAGTAGTTTGCGTTGAAGCGAGGGCGAGGTAGCGCAAAGGTCAATTCGCTCACCGCTGCTGCCATGCTTCGTCACTTCGGGCGAACGAGCAATGCAGAGAAGTCGTGGAGGGGGATTGAGCACTGCAGAGAAGACGCGCGGCGGCTGTCTGCCACTTAGCGCTTCACAAGCACATGAGAGCGGCCTTTTTGCACACCTGTATGATAATTTTTCGCTGCAGAACGTGTCATACGACCACAGTTTGTCGCAATGCTGAACGTTGCTGCCGAATAATCATATTTTCCGGGAAGATAATAACCGGAATCCCTTAACACATCCCTCTATGGGGTGATGTTTATTTTTCGCGATTGCGAACATAGGAGCCGGGAAATCGTATTAAGCGGGAACGTATCAGCGAGGTTCTACTGTACATGAGTTCAGTGTTCATGCGTGCAGATTCTCGTGCAGTTGGGAGCTTGCTACCAACATGCGAGCACACAAAAACAGACAAACTTGGCATGCATGCTCGCAGTAATTGCTGGCCGGTCAGCTGCAGACCTAAGCCGTCAATCTAACCGACGCGTGATCACGTGACCGATCACTGATGAGCCACCCGTAGGAACATATTAACATAGTCCCTCAATACTTTTTCTAGTCACGAAACTCTGCCGTCACTCTATGGGAGAGCTTGATATGTCGCATGAAGCCGCCGCGCTGCGGCACCACCGCAGCTGAGAGGCCACCTTTCTCCGTGTTTAGACCCGGAGAGACTGCAGATGCGGCCGGCGTGGGCTGAGTTTGGACGCGTACTTTATATTTGTGTGTGTGTGTGTGTGCGTGCATACGTGTGTGTGCATGCGTGATTATACATTTGCTTCAAATAAAGCTCACCATTCAAATACTATTATGCGTCGCAGTTCGCCAAGGAGGTATGGTACTGAGTGCAATGGACCGTCAATTCCTGTCACTCTGCTCGTGGGAGTTAGAAATTAATAAGCGCAGTGCTGAGTCAGTGAGACGTATTAATTAGTTTGTATTTTTATAGGGTATATTGACAATGAAAATCGGGTTTGAAAACTCGCACATTTGAAATAATACGCAC